>NC_034611.1:33367388-33372455 GCF_900095145.1 Mus pahari | reverse complement strand
ACAGAAAATGTGGTACATTTACACAATGGAGCACTATTCAGCAATTAAAACAATGAATTTATGAAATTCTTTGGCAAATGGATGCATCTGGAGGATATCATCCTGAGTGAGGCAACACAATCACAAAAGAACACACATGATATTCACTCACTGATAAGTAGATAGTAGCCCAGAAACTTAGACTACCCAAGATACAATTTACAAAACAGATGAAACTCAAGAAGAAGGAAGACCAAAATGTGGAAACGTCATTCCTTCTTAGAATGGGGAACAAAATACCCATGGAAGGAGTTAGAGAGACAAAGTTCGGAGCTGAGACAGTAGAAAGGAACATCCAGAGACTGCCCCACCTGGGGATCCATCCCATATACCACCACCAAATCCAGACACTATTGCATATGCTAGCAAGATTTTGCTGACAGGACCCTGATATAGCTCTCTTTTGTGAGGCTATGCCTGTCCCTGGCAAATACAGAAGTGGATGCTCACAGTCTTTTTTGGATGGAACACAGGGCCCCTAAAGAAGCAGGTAGAGAAAGTAACCAAGGAGGTAAAAGGGTCTGCAACCCTATAGGAGGACCAACAATATGAACTAACCAGTAGCCCACAGACCTGTCTCTAGTTGCATATGTAGCAGAAGATGGCCTTGTTGGCCATCAATTGGAGGAAAGGCCCTTGATCTTGTGAAGATCATATGCCCCAATACAGAGGAATGCCAGGGCCAGGAAGCAGGAGAGGGTAGGGTGGGGAGCAGGGCCCGGGGAGGGTATAGGGGACTTTGGGGGTAACATTTGAAATGTAAATGAAGAAAATATCTAATAAAAATGTATTTAAAAATGAAAGATAAATTATATTATGTTTCTAAAGCCCTAACCAGTGTTTATATTTTTAGGTCAAATTAAATATTTTTCCTATGACCTTCTTTTCTCCTTTCTTCTGACTGTGAAAAATATGTAAAATGGATAAAACAAAATACTCTGCTACAGAAAATACAGAAAATACATGGATTAGAGATAGACAGATTTTACTTAGATAAAACAGATATGGGGAATGATAGGACAAAGGTTATGACATTAAAAATGTAACCAAAGATACTATATTGTTCGGAGAAACTTCTGAGATGAAATTGTTGAGTACAGTGAGTCTCCTCTGCCAAGATATCAATGACAAACAACCAGGCCTCAGTGGCCCATGTTTTTGTAAACTTCCTTTGAAGGCATGATAAGGAATTCATGCTAAAGGAATCCTCTTTATTATACTATTGTAACACTAAATTAAACTAGTAAAGTATTTTCCTGTGAGTAGAACAAGGAATAAGCTAAAAGTAATTAAAGATAAGTTAGAAAAATGGGCATAGAAAGCTGAAAGTTTAGGTTAACTAATCTAAGATCAATGATCCAGTCAGTTTTGAGCTGAGATACAAGAGCAGGTAACACAGAATGGAAGCTTTCATTCATCACATCTTACTGCTTTGGCATATCATAGTAAAATAATTTAGAATAAGATTTATCGATATTTTGATATCTTTTGCACAAAAAACTTGGTCCATCTTCGTACCCTCTTGACAGGGCCTTGTGGGCTTCATTTTGCCTCTATTAACCAGTTATTTCCACCTAGGAAAATATGGACCAAGCAAATAGCAAACAATAACCCATTCCTCACAAGTTCCTATGCATTCCTGGCTTTAGAATGTCGATATCACAGTTTAGAATTGTGAGAATCATAAAGCAATTTAGATAAATGGTTTTTTAATTAACAAAACTCAAATCCCAACCCAGCGGAAAGTACTTCAACCTTAAAATTGGCTCGATGATAAATCTAGTTTTAAAATGTTGGCTATGCCCACCCACCTGTGTCTCTGATAAGTGTGCTGTGGTTGCCAAGGAGTTTTCTATTAATTTGGCCTCCTGGTATCAACTGCTAATGTAAAATTTGCACGAGAACAAAACAACTGCACTTTATAAGACAAAATCAAATTACTTTATAAGAAGCAAGAAATTTATTCCCAATTCCAAGTACATTATTATGTTGGAAGTATAAAGACAGTTAAAACTTTGAGGGTAGCCATATCCATCCAACCCCAAATTACATCTCCATCCCCCATGAGGCATTCTCCAAAGTAAATTTAAGACCTCAGGATGCTTGATTTTCCCCAGGGATCCAGAGGTAATTGTACCTTGAGACATGGCAAGTGCCTGACAAGGGAACTCCAAGGCCCCAAATTACCAAGGTGAAGCTTGGCCCTGGAAGTTACCAGATGCACTGTAAAAATGGAAATATTATCGTTTTAGTCTTGCCGTGATAATTCAGTCCAGACAGAGCAGAGAATAGCTCTTCTCCTGACAGATGCATCCCTGGGCTTGCAGGTCTAGAGAAGGGTTATGAAAAGTAGGAAGAAAAACATACCAAAAACTGATGTGTAACTATCATAACAATAAATATCCTAGCTATAAGTTGAAACTTTAAAACATTTCAGAAAAAAATACATGAGAAAGTTAAGGAGGTCTTGACTTTTGTAGTTAAGTTTCAAATGGAAAACTAAACGCACTATTCATGAAAAAGAAATTTAAGAGTTGAACTTTATTTTATTTGTTGTTGTCTGAAAAGACTTTATTAAATAATGGCAAACAATTCAGATATTAGGAGAAACTTTTTAACACACATGCACATATTTGATAAAGAATTCACAACTGGTGCTGGAGAGATGGCTCAGTAGTTAAGAGCACTATCTGCTCTTCCAGAGGTCCTGAGTTCAATTCCTTGCACACATGGTAGCCCACAACTGTTTGTAATGGTATCCAACTCCCTATCCTAGTGTGTCTGGAGACAGTTGGACTGTACTCATAAAAATTAAATGAATAAATCTTTTCTAAAAATAAGAATTCCCAACTAAGTATTTAAGGAACTCTTAGGATGAAAAATAAATGTATTAAATTGGGATTTAAAAATCTGATTTGAGGCATGTTTTAGGGTATTTTGACTACAAATATATGTGTGTGTGCCATGTGTACACAGTGCTTATAGATTCTAGAAAAGGAGTTGGAGCCCTTCAAACTGGTATTATAGCTATTAGTGAGCTTCTGTGTGGGTCATGGGAATCAAAGCTAGGAGCTCTGCAAGGAAAGCAATGGCTTCTAATTGCAAAGCAACCTTTCCAGCATCAAGAAGGATACTGTCAATGCAGGAAACCTTGGCAGAAGGAAGCAGGTAAAGCTAAGCAGGGGCTGTACACATTTTATACAGAAGTATTAAGGATGGATGCTATGCATCAGATGTATCTTAGTGGATGAAACTTAGTAAACACAATGTATATTTGGGAGAGAATAAAGTGGGCCACGGTGTAAATGCTGGTAGCAAGGAATTCAGTGCAGTGGTTAGGAGCTTACTATGTATGTGAGGAGATGTCTCTTGGGTGAAAGCATGAATGATCTTTGGTACCAGACTCTATAATGAGCAAATACTACACAGTGTCTGGAAGTCTCTCCACTGATCTCATGCATTTGATAACCCTTGCTTCCTAGTGACAACCGTGAAGATCCTCCTTATTATTTTGATAGCTGTTTCTTATAGAGCAGTGTTATAATTTTAAAACTATATTTGCAAATTTTTGTTTTTCTCTGACTTAATACTTGTATCTCAACTGTAATCACCTTTAAAATACTAACTGCACTTATTTAGAGACCAACAAGACACATGGAACATATAAAAATGATAGATGTAAAACTGAGAGACTACAGATGAGAAAAATCACACCTTTTATCACTTCTCTCGCCCAATGTAATGAGGATATACCATCTGTTCTACCCATATGATGAAAAGTTGAGACCTGTATCAAGTGCCCTCAGAACTATGGCTTCTTTCCAACTAACAGTGTGAATATTCTTAGAAGAAAATTCTTTAAGATACAACAGTCTTCATATGACTGGACCATGGGCTCCAATTGAAACTGTAAATTCATGAGGATTCCTAATCCAGAACCATTCTGTGAGATGCTCTCAAATCTCGATCCACAAAAGTAGTACCATCATGGTTTTGTTCGTTTTCTTTTTGAGACAAAATCTTCTAATAAATAGCTCAGGCTTGCCTTCAACTTGCAATCCTCTTGCCTTATGTTCCCAAATTCTGAGATTATGGGCTCGTACCAACACATTCATCTAATTTGTAATCATTCATGAACAACTCTTAACAACTAAAAAATAGAGGAGTTTGAACTTACTCCCAGGGTAGGCTGAGTATTTAATTGGGATGAAAAGTATAAAAAAGAGATGTTTGTGGTACTTCATGTGTTATTAGTAATAAAATAAAAGGAGAGAATTAGAAGATAGACAATAATAGACAATCCAGAAGGTCACCATAGAGGTCACAGCATGACTCTGAGGCTGATAGGAGGTCTTCTTAAAGTCATTGCCCACTTCTAAATGGAAGAGAGAAATCTGACATTAGAACTAGCTGGTCTATTCTGCTTTAAGACATGTTCTATCTCTGTACTTAGACTGACATGGAGTTCAATGTATAGTCAGTTGTTGCCTTATACCCACAGTAATTCTTCTGCCTCAGTCTCCCATATGCTGGGACTACAGGTGTGAGAGGCATGGCATCCAGCTTGAAATAAAAAAAAAAAAAAAACCTTTTTATCTGAAGACATGTAATTATTTAAAGGATGGCCCAATATTTTCTCCAACTTCAAATCAGTATTTCTAGATTAGATATATTGAGTATTTTTTTCTGTCAGTTACACAGTGGGAATAATACTGCTGAGAGAGAACTACATGAGAGAGAGAGAATGAATGTTTTGCACAGTGTTTGCTCTGCTGAAACTCAGTGTAAGGGAAGAGCGGTTCTTTCTGGACATTCTTACCTCAGTGCACACGACTACTTACACACCAGTTTTCTTCTTACTTCAGTGGTAAAATCTGCCTGCTGTGAGTTTTATGACATTGTTCTGATAAGCAAAAAGTACAGATGATAGAACTAGACTTCCATTTATACTTTGTTATCTATGCATTTGATCTCTCTCTTTCCTCTCTCTCTCTCTCTCTCTCTCTCTCTCTCTCTCTCTCTCTCTCT
>NC_034611.1:33331393-33367297 GCF_900095145.1 Mus pahari | reverse complement strand
TGTGTGTGTGTGTGTGTGTGTGTGTGTGTGTGTAAGTAGCGTCTTGTGCTATACCCAGGATAGTTCATGAAGTAATTCTTCCCACAGAAGCCTATTGACATGTAGTTTATGAGGTTGGATTCAACTTGAATCATGATGCAAGCATGTCCACTGTGTTTTTAGACTTGCTGACTCTGTGGTGGTTCAACACTATATAGTGTCTGTATATTACAAAAACACAGAAGCTGTTGTTCTTAATGGAGCATAGCTGTGATTTTTTTCTCATTTAAAATGTGCTCTTCTGTGTGAGTAGCTTTGTTTATCACTTTGTGAATATGTATTCATGGAGGTAATTTGTTTTTATGACAATGGTTTCCATGCACTATGAAATTTTGTACTTTTCATTTAGTTTTGTATTCTCAGATCCACAAAACACACCAGAATTAATCCTATTTATATGTTGTTTTAAATTTTGTGCAGTTATTGAAATATTCATCAGAAACTTAATTTTCCTGAGGCTGTATACATTGAGACTTTTAAAAGTTATAATTCAAGTTCATAATGAAAACCGTGCAAACTATTCAAATACAAAAATGGTTTCAGAATGAAAATAACACCTTTGCTTATGAAAAACTATTCAAATACAAAAAAATGGTTTCAGAATGAAAATAACACCTTTGCTTATGAAAAAGTTTGATCACTGAACAATAACACAAAGAAAGGTAGAAAAACCTAAAAATGAAAAAGAAGATGATTTTGTAAATGTGACTTGCCTCATATTTTGCCCCTTCCTACCCACTCTGCAGTGCAAGTCCAATGTTTCACCAGTAACCGAAGCTTTGAAGCCCATGGCATTAGGTTTTACATCTGTTGTTTGCTCATATTCAGACTAAATACTTCTGAAAACAATCTCACTTTCGTTAGTTCCTTCTTGAACCTGTTCATTACTGCCTTTCTCTGTGTGTGCTTGTCCATTGTCTTGTTGCTGCCTGTGGCCATTCCCTAACTCTCCTGTTCATCGGGTCACTTTGGTGCTTGAAGATGGGCTAGTACTCCACTTTTCTCTGTAGGTTGAAAGCAACTGCTAAGTATAGCCTCGGTTTCTCCTCTCTAATGAAAAGAGCTTATGTTATTCAAGTCACTTGTTATTTCCTTCCATATCCATCTTTCCATCTTTCACAAACATCTCATTAGCTCTGTTTAGTTTACCTTATATGAACCAGATTGGTCCATCAACAACAACAACAAAAAATGCTTAAATCTTTAAACTTTCAAAGAAAAAAAAATAAACTTTAACTTTAAATTTCCCCAATTCCTCAAACCTTTCTCTCTCTCTCTCTCTCTCTCTCTCTCTCTCTCTCTCTCTCTCTCACACACACACACACACACACACACACACTCTTCTGGTAGCATTTAAATGCTCTGTAAATGTTGCTTTTATTCCCAAAGAGGAAGGAATGAGATGAGAGCCATACCTAAGCCTTACAAACACATTCCTTGGGCAGAGACCAGAGCATTCCTATCTAACTGTTCCTAGACCTAGGGCTGGAAGATTCAAGCTTCTGAATAACCTAATCTTCTGCAATTCCAGACTTTGAAGTATTCAGCTTCCAGCCTTCGTCTACTAACTGAGGCCTAGAACGTTTCAGCCTCTGAGACTTACCGCTGAATAATTGTATCCTTTCTCATTCTTCCTGAAATCTGGCTGGTTGATTCAACTCAGCTGTTTGGCTGCAACTCCTCTCTAAGATGATGGATAGAAATTGGTGTTCTTGGCTGTTCCTTGAACTGCTCTGCCTGTAAAAACTGCCTCTGAACTCCATGAACAGAACTGCAAAAACGCAACTGATCTCAACTGCATTAAACTGAACGGAGTTTAACTGCACTCAGCTGAACGGCACTGAACTTCACTGGCTCTCTCTTCTTGCACTACTCTTAGGGAGATTCTCTGGTCAGTTCTTGACAGCGTTGGGCACATTCTGCCTCTGACTCATTATGTCAAATATTTCTCTGATTCATGACTTTGCCTGTCAATTAGATGTCATTGTTTGAGAGTAGAGGTGTGTATTAGAGGTCTGTATGTATTCCAGCCAGAAGGATTAAAGGAGTGTACTAAGCACTTGTCTGTATTCCAGTGGATCACACAAACCTAAGGCCAGAGTAGCCATGTTGTTGGATTAAAATTCCTTTACAACTCTGAACACTTCGATTTCTATGAATTTCATAGCATGCTTAATTTTTCTTCTGATCACTTCATGATTAATTATGCTCTACTTATTTATTTTATATTAATTATGTCCATAGAGCCAGTTGAGTTCAGAAGAGAATATTAGATATTATGGAATTGGAGTTATAGATGGTTTTCAGCCACCAAGTGGATCCTGGGTACCAATCTCAGGTCCTCTATAATAGCAGCCAGTGCTCTTAACCTCTGAGGTATCTCTCCAACTCCTATGCTAACTTTCTTGATAGGATTTTCTTCCTTATCCCACATAAACACTGAATACATCACTTTTCTGTTACCAAACCTACAACGTTTTAAAGTTTTATCTTTCATTTATTCCTCCAAATTTGTAGATTTACTTTCAAATTTTATACTCAGTTTTATTTTCTTTACTGTAAACTTCTTTAATAATCTCATTTCAGTGTCTAGGGTTTCTTAATAAGTAACTGACTTTCAAAATACATGTTGATTTCCAGTCATGAAAAATATATGTCTTTTGTTTCATTGTATTTTTTCTTTTGTTTTTAAGTTCTAAAGTTCTGGTTTAGTTAGGTTTTCTACTACTGTACTGAAACATGTCGATTTGGTGAGGAAATGTTGTATTTCATTTACAGCTCATAATTCATCATTCAGGGGAGCCAGAGTAGGGACCTGGATGCAGCAACTGATTCAAGGGTAATAGAGGAGTGCTATTTACTGGCTTTGTCCTTATGGTTTGCTCTACCTGTTTTCTTACACCACCCAGGACTACCAGGCCACATGTCCCAGAGACTTTCCCATAACTCAGTCTTATGGAGGAATGTTAATGATGTCTGTGATACTTAATTTGAATTACTAACTTGACACAGTCTAGAATCACCTGGTTAGAGAGTCTCAATGAGGGTTAGGCTTCTGATTAAATGAGGGGTTGTCTACATTAGGTTAGCCTGTGGTTATGTATGAAGAAGTTTGTCTTAATTATAAGGTTATCATCCTTAGTGAGGTAACCCAATCACAAAAGAAGTCACTAGATATGCACTTACTGATAAGCGAATATTAGCCCAGAAACTTAGAATACCCAAGATACNTTTTGCAAAACACAAGAAAACCAAGAAGGAAGACCATCGTGTGGATACTTCATTCCTCCTTAGAATAAGGAACAAAATACCCATGAAAGGATATAGGTACAGAGACAAAATTTAGAGCTAAGATGAAAGGATGGACTATCCAGAGACTACTCCATCCGGGGATCCATCCCATCATCAGCCACCAAACCCAGATACTATTGCACATGCCAGCAAGATTCTGCTGAAGGGACCCTGATATAGCGGCCTCTTGTGAGGCTATGCCAGTGCCTGGCAAACATATAAGTGGAAGCTTACAGTCAGCTATTGGATGGAACACAGGGCCCCCAATGGAGGAGCTAGAGAAAGTACCCAAGGAGCTGAAGGGGGCTGCAACCCTGTAGGTGGAACAACAATATGAACTAACCAGTACCCCCTGAGCTCGTGTCTCTAGCTGCATATGTAGCAGAAGATGGCCTAATCGACCATCATTGGGAAGAGAGACCCCTTGGTCTTGCAAACTTTATATGACCCAGCACAGGGGAATGCCAGGGTCAGGAAGTGGGAGTGGGTGGGTAGGGGAGCAGTGGCGGTGGGAGGGTAGAAGGAACTTTCAGGATAGCATTTGAAATGTAAATAAAGAAAATATCTAGTAAAAAAAAAAAAAAAAAAAAAAAAACAGACTTCTTTTGTAAGGATTTTGACTTAGGTTATGAAGGTTCCAAAGAAATCATAGGATTTATCAGAAGAAAATTCCAGATAGATAGAGGATCTAATGAAAATGGCCTTGAGAAGAATAGAGTTTGTACATAGGTCATGTTAAATTGTTGTATAATGAAACTTAAATTTTATTCTAAAAGAAAATAAAACATGTTTAGTAAAATTGTTTAAAACATCTTTATAACTTTTTTGCATATCTGAGGTTGGTATTTTTAAGCAGAAAACTTTTAACTCATCATCTCTCATGATGACACACCACAGTTCCCTGGAACTGTCATCATGAGAGATGATAAGCTAAGTTTAGAGTGTTACAAAGGATGAGGTTCTGTGAACTCTATGGGTCTTCATTAAGTTTGCATTATTCAGGAAATTCAAACAGGACAAAGAGAAGCCTAGATTGTCTTCACATATTGCTTTCAGCAAGAACTAGAGGAGTGTCTCAGAGACCACGGAGATTAGCCTCTGTCAAATCTTCTGGAACTTTCTAATCTTTGCAGATGTGCCACTCACAGTTGGATGTCTTTAAGAGTACCTCATTGTATTTGCATAAAAACAAATAACTTTTTTTCTGGTCTAGTCAACTAAACTGGATACAAACTTATACATGTTATATATACTTCACTGTGTCTTGGAACAAAATCTCATTGGCTCAATTAAGCTAGTAGATTATAAATTTTAAGTAAAATTATATGAATTCATCAATAAGAAGTGAGAAACGGGAGTCAGAGAATTAGTGAGTACATGGAAAGTACATATTAGTGAGTACATGGAAAGCTTATGATTTTTTTTCTGTTTCTCTATTTTGTTATTGTTTTTGTATTGAGGGTTCAACATAGGGACTCCTAGATATCGGCAAATAATCCACCATTAAATCATAACCCTAACTCCCTTTATTTTTAAATTTTGAGGCACAATCTTGCTAATTCACCTAGGCTAGCTTTAAGTTCACTGTAAAATTCAGGGAGTTAGTGAATTTGGAATCCTCAACTCCTTGTTTATGAGCATCCGATAACCAGGGATTACAACACTTACCACTATCTCCTGATTTTATTCAAAAGGAATGATGCATACAAAATATGCATGAATAAAATCCATTCACAGAAATGGTAGGATATATACACATATGCTATTTATAATGACACATTGCAGATATTATTGAGTCTTGGCTAAGTTCTAGGTACTGTTCTGAGAGGTTTATAAATATTATTTAATTTAATTTGAACATTAATACAATAGTAGCTATTGGTGTTGATATTTTCACATTTCTAGGCTCAGAAATGTTATGGTGGTGATTTTTTTCTTTTGAAAATTTTTTCTTCTTTTCTATTTTTTCGAGACATGGTTTCTCTGTGTAGCCCTGGCTATTCTGGAACCCGCTCTGTAGACCCGGTTGGCCTCAAGTTCAGAAAACGGTTTGCCTCTGCCTCCAAAGTGCTGGGATTAAAGGTGTGCGCCACCACTGCCTGACTCTTTTGATAACTTTTTATTTATTGAATGGAGATTTGAAACAACAGGGTTGTTTCTTGGTTTACAAGACAAAATTACATGAGAAATCCCTTGTGGGTCTCTATGACAGGAAGAGATTTTTATAAATCAGGTTTATAATTATTATGCTTATAATCGCAACATTTAGGATTTTGTAGGAGGAAGTTCTAGGTTCTAGGACATCAAAGACTACACAGCAGAGTTTAGACAGCAAGGACTATACACTTTCACAAGCAGGAAAACAAAGCTGTCTGCTTGGCTTCATAAAGGAATGTGGCTGTCACTGTCAACCTATGATGTCAAAACATTAAACTTAGCCTGTAGTCTTGGATTCCTCCACAAAAAACGGCAAACTCACTCTTCCTCTCTCTCATTGTTACTGTATATAACCTTTATGGTAATTTGTCTGTCTAGCCCCTTTACCCACTTGAGAGTTGTCAGTTCGCCCATAGTCTGAGATTAACCCTGGTCTTTTGTATTTTGGATTTATGGCTTAAATATTTTCTTCTTCTACCTGAATATAAAACACTTCCTCTCTTAATTGCAGCTCAGTGTCTGCTTTCCAGAGACAGAATTACACTAAATCTATACATAATGTTATCTGATTGTAAGCATGGTGTAAACTCAATTTGCAACTTGGTAAGTGTGAATTGTTTTATGTTCTTGTCACCAAGCACAGTGCTGAGAGCAGGGCTTCCAGTTTCAGCCCTATTCAAGAAACCATGTTGTATGTTATTGTTCAACAATAATGGGTGAAGGAAAAGGCTTTCTATAATTTGAGAAACACATTAAAAGTAAGGAATGAAACACAATTAGAACTCAGATGCATGTTCTCACCATTTTAGAAGAATGATGTATGTATTTATGCATGCATTTATTTATTTTTTAAAATTTTTGCTCCTTAACTGCTTTATCATTTGTTTTTAGAGTGATTTATGCAAGTTCTGTGAATACCATGCTTCTGTAATGAAATGGCTACTTTTTTTTTTTTTTTTTTTTTTTTTTTTTTTTTTTTTTTTTTTTGGTTTTCTGAGACAGTGTTTCTCTGTGTAGCCCTGGCTGTCCTGGAACTCACTCTGTAGACCAGGCTGGCCTCAAACTCAGAGATCCACCTGCTTCTGCCTCCCAAGTGCTGGAATTAAAGGCCTTCGCCACCACTACCCGGTGAAATGGTTACTTTTTAACAAGTAATTTATGACGTGAATAGTGCTTTCTTAACAAGTTGTTCCTTGATGCAGACTTCCAATCTTATTTTACTTTTCAAAAATATTTTTACTTTTTATTCATTTTCTCCCATCGAGACCACAGTTTCCATTTCTCTATCCCCTTCTAGTTCCTCCAACCACACCACCCCTATCCACTCTTTGACTGTCTCCCTTCAGAAAAGGATATCAACCAAACACAGCATATATCCAAGAACCTCCACTGGATGAGTTAACCCAGTAGAAAAAAAAAAAAAAAAAAAAGGTCCCAAAAGCAGGCAAAAGGATCAGAAACAGCCTTCCACTCCCACTGTTAGGAATTCCACAAGAAGACCAAGCTACCCAGCTATAACATATATGTAGAGGCCCTAACTCAGTCCTATACAGGCTCCCTGGTTGTTTACAGTCTTTGTAAGCCCGAGGTTCATTGATGCTGTGGGTTTTCCTTTTCCTTTCCTTGATTCCTCTGGCTACTACAATCCTTTGTCTCCCTCTCCTCCAGGATTCCTCCAGCTCTGCCTAATGTTTGGCTGTGCGTCTCTGCATCTATTTCTATTTATTTATTTATTTATTTATTTATTTATTTATTTATTTATTTATTTATTTATTTATTCGTTCGTCTGTCTGTTTGTTCATTTATTTGTTTGTTTACTTATTTATTATTTTACTTTATTTTGCCAATTGCGTTTGGATATTTTCTAGATCTCAGGCTATCCAGCCTCAGGTTCCTGGTCTTCCAGGCAGTGTCGGGATTTGGCTCCCTCTAGTGGCATGGGTCTCAAGCTAGACCAGTCGTTCGTTGGCTACTTCCACAATTTCAGTTTGAGATTTAGGCCAGCACATATTGCAAGTAGGACAAATTATAGATCGACGGTTTTTTGTTTTGTTGTGTTTTTTTTTTGTTCGCTTGTTTGTTTTTTTGTTTGTTTGTTTTTCTTTTTTGCTGGTTTGGTGTCCCAATCCTTCCACTGGAAGTCTTTCCTTGTGATGACATATTCAGGCGACATAATTCAGGCTCCTTATCCCTCCTTGCTAGGAGTCTTAGATACGGTTACCCTCATAGATTACTAGGCATTTCCGTTGTATTAGGTTACTAGCTCACCCCTGAGATTCTCACCAATTCCAGGTGTTTCTCCAAGTACTGTCTCCATACATTCCTCCTGCCCCCCACCTCCCACCCCAAAGCTGATCCCACCTTTGCCATTCACAAAATTGATTCTATTTCCCTTCAGGGAGATTGGTACTTTCTCATATGAGCCTTCCTCGTTAGTTAGCCTCTTTCGGTCTGTGGATTATAATACATATAATTATACTTGTCTGAAAATATCTACATATAAGTGATTGCATACCATTTTGACTCTTGGTAAATGGTTACCTGAGTCAGGATAATTTTTCCACTTTCATTCAATATCATTTTCATGGTATTATTTTTTTAACAGTTGAGGAATACTCCATTGTATAGACATAGCAAATTTTCTTTATGTATTCTTTAGCTGAGGGACATCTAGATTGTCTGTAGTTTCTGTATATGATGAATAAAGGTGCTATAAACATAGTTGAACAACTGTCCTTGTGGTAGAATAGAATTGCAAAGTTTTTGTAAGGCAAAAGACACTGTCAACCAGATTCTCCCAGAGCTCCCAAGAGCTAAACCGCCAACCAAAGAGTGCATATGGAAGGATCCATGGCTCCAGCCTGGTATGTAGCAGAGGATGGACTTGTTGGGCATTAATGAGAAAAGAGACCCATGGTCCTGTGAAGGCTCGATGCCCCAGTGTAGGGTCATACCAGGGCAGAGAGGCAACAGTGGGTAGGTGGGTGGGTTGGGGAGCACCCTGATAGAAGCAGGGGGAGGGAGGAGGGGATAGGGGTTTCCAGAAGGGAAACAAGGAAAGGCAATAACATTTGAAATGTAAGTAAGAAAAACATACAATAAAAAAAGTGGTACAGTGGGGTCTTGAGGTAGATCATTTCTACATTTTCTGAGGAATCATCATCTTAATTTGTGTAGTGGGTCTACAGGCTTGCGCTCTGATTAGCAATAAAATAGTTTTCCCCTTGTTTCCACATCCTTGCCAGCAAGTGCCCTCACTTGTGTTTCTTATCTTAAACATTCGGACAGGTATAAGATGGAATCTCAGAGTCATTTTAGTTTGAATTTTTCTGATAAATATGACTGTTGACATTTCTTTAAGTGCTTCTTGGCCCTTTGAGATTTCTCTGTTGAGAACTTCTGTTTAGACTTATATCCAATTTTTTAAATTGAATTATTTGCTTTGTTGATATCTAGTTGATTTTTGTTTGTTTGGTTTTTTAGTCTCATATATTTTGGAAATTAGTCCTCTGTCAAATGTGAAGTTGGTTAAAAAAAAAACAAAAAAACAAAAAAACAACTTTTACCCTTCTGTCGGCTGCCCTATTGTCCTATTGATGGTGTCCTTTGTTTTCAGTTTCTTGAGGTACCATTTATTAATTTCTGATCTTAGTTCCTGTGCTGTTGGTTTTCTGTTCAGGATGTTGTGTCCTGTGCTAATGTGTTCAAGGATATCTCTCACTTTCTTTTCTTTCAGTTTCAGCATATATAGTTTTATGTTGATATGCACTTGGACTTGAGTTTTGTGCTAGTTATGGATTTGTTGGCATTCTTCTCCATGCAGACATCTAGTTAGATCAGTACCATTTGTTGAGGATGCTTTTTTTTTTCCTCCATGAAATTTTTGGCTTCTTTGTCAAAAATCAAGTGTTCATACATGTGTGGGTTTACTTCTGGGTTTTCAATTGATAAACCTCTCAGGTTTTATAGCAATTCCATATGTTCTTCTTTTAAAATTATTATTACTATCGCTATGAAGTAGTATTTGAAATCAGAGATGGTACCTCCAAAAGTTCTTTTACTGTACACGGTTGTTTTGGTTATCGTGGTTTTTTAGTTTGTTTGTTTGTTTGTTTTTCCATATTAAGTTGAGGTTTGTTCTTTCAATTTCTGTAAAGAATTGTGCTGGAATTTTGAGGGTTATTCCATTGAATCAGTAGCTTGCTTTTGGTAAAATGGCCATTTTTATTATAGCAATCCTATTGATCCATAGGCATGGGAGATCTTTTCATCGTCTGATATCTTCATTTTCCTTTTTCAAAGACTTAACTTGTTATACAAGACTTTCACTTAGTTGGTTAGAGTTACCCCAAGTTATTTTATATTATTTGCATCTATTGTGAAGGGTATTGTTTCCCTGATTTATTTCTCAGCTTGTTTATTGTTTGTATATAGGAAGGCTACTAAGACTTTTTTTGAGTTAATCTTTTATCCAGCCACTTCTTTGAAGGTGTTTGCCAGCTACCAGAGTTCCCTTGTAAAATTTTGAGGGTTTTTTTTTTTTATATATGCTATCATATTAACTGCAAATAGGAATACATTGACTTCTTCCTTTCCACTTGTCTCTTAGTCACTTTTAGTTGTCTAATTGCTCTAGCTAGAACTTCAATACTATCTGGAGATAGTGAGCAGTCTTAACTTGTTCCTGATTTTATTGGAATTGCTTTGAGTTTCTCTCCATTTAATTTGATGTTGGCTATCAACTTTGATATGCCCCTTGGATTCCTGAACTCTTCACGACTTTTATCATAAAAAGGTGGAAGATTTTGCCAAAGGATTTTTCAGCATTTAATGAGATGATCATGTTGTTTATTTGCTTTCAGTTTTTTAATATGGTAAATTACATTGTAAATATATCTTTTATCTTATGAAATAATTTTCCTCTCAGAGGCTTACTGCCTCAGTCGGCTAACCTAGTCCAAGTTCTGGAAGCTTCTAGACTCTGTACAATCTAATGTAGGCCAGAATGTTTTTAGTCTCTGAGACCTACTGCTGAATAAGCTCACACTTTCTGACTCTAAGTTTCTATTGGCTTGCTCAACTCAGTTATTTTTGCTGAAACTCCTATGCATACTGATTTATTCAACCTGGCTTCTCTCTGAAGCCCTCTCCTGAATTGCACTGCTTGACCTCATACTAACTTTGACAATATATTCTAAGCATCTGGCTCCTTCTTACTTTGTGGCTCTAGCTAGTTATTTCCCTGTACCCTGTGTCTGTAAAACTGTCCTGGTAAGACTATGTCCCCCTCACTCTCCCTCCAGTAGCTTCCCCTTTCTCTCTTTTCTCTTGAGAGTTGGGCATAACCTCTTCTGTCAAATCTTTCTATGATCCATCACTCTGTCACTCAGCAACACATCACTTTCAAATATGTCTGACTCCTTCTACAAACTAACTTTTCCTCTATTGTTTGGGATTAAAGACATATACTAAGTGTGTCTATATTCCAGTCTGAGGAATTATAGGTGTATGCTATAAGGAGAGCCACACCACAGCTAGAAACAGGTATTTTCAGTAAACAAAACAATCATGGGGTTCACAGTATGATCAAATGTCAGCAATATTACATTGAAATTTTTTTAGATGTTGAACCATTCCTGAACTTTGGGGTGAAGCCTACTTGGTCATGTTCTTGATGTGTTTTTGGATTTAATACGTGAGTATTTTTGCATCAATATTCATGAGGGAAATTGGTCTCCAATTCCTTTTCTTGTGTTTTTGTGTGGTTTGAATATCAGTATGATCGTGTTCTCATAAAATGAATTCAAGGGTGTTTCTTCTAGTTCTATTTTGTGGAATAATTTGAGGAATATTGGTATTAACTCTTCTTTAAAAGTGGGGAAGAATTCTGTTTTAAAACTATCTGTATACCCAGAAGATGTTCCAACTGGTAATAAGGACACATGATCCGTTATGTTCATAGCAGCCCTATGTATAATAGCCAGAAGCTGGAAGGAACCTAGATGTCCCTCAACAGAGGAATGGATAGAGAAAATGTGGTACATTTACAAAATGAAGTACTACTCAGCTATTAAAAACAATGAATTTATGAAATTCTTGGGCAAATGGATGTATCTGGAGGATATCATCCTTAGTGAGGTAACCCAATCATAAAAGAAGTCACTTGTTATGCAGTTAATGATAAGTGTTTATTAACCCAGAAACCTAGAATACCCAAGATGCAATTTGCAAAGCACAAGAAAATCAAGAAGAAGGAAGACCAATGTGTGGATACTTCATTCCTCCCTAGAATAGGGAATAAAATACCCATGGAAGGAGTTACAGTGACACAGTTTGGAACTAAGACAAAAGGATGTACCATCCAGAGACTGCCCCACCCGGGGGTCCATCCCATAATCAGCCACCAAACCCAGACACTATTGCATATGCCAGCAAGATTTTGCTGAAAGGACCCTGATATAACTGTCTCCTGTGAGGCTATGCCAGTGCCTGGCAAATACAGAAGTGGATGGAACACAGGGCCCCCAATGAAGGAGCTAGAGAAAGTACCCAAAGAGCTGAAGGGGTCTGCAACCCTATAGGTGGAACAACAATATGAACTAATCAGTACCCCCAGAGCTTGTGTCTCTAGCTGCATATGTAGCAGAACATGGCCTAGTTGGCCATCATTGGAAAGAGAGGCCCCTTGGTCTTGCAAACTTTACATGCCCCAGTACAGGGGAATGCCAAGGCCAAGAAGTGGGAGTGAGTGGGTAAGGGAACAGGATGGGGGGAGGGTATAGGGACTTTTGGGATAGCATTTGAAATGCAAATGAAGAAAATATCTAATAAAAAAAGTTTTTTAAAAAAAAACTGTCTGCACCTGGGCTTTATTTTATTTTATTTTTTGTTAGTCTTTTAATGACTGCTTCTATATCCATAGGGGGTTTAGTTCTATTTAAATTGCTTATCTTGATTTGACTTTAGTCAGTAGTATCTATCAAGCAGTTTTTTTCTTTCTTTCAGATTTTCCAATTTTATGGAGTATCGATTTTGGAAATATGACTGAATGATTCTATGTATTTCTTTGGTGACTGTTGTTATCTCCCCTCTTCATTTCTGACTTTGCTAATTTGGATATTCTTTCTCTACTCATTTGTTCCCTTGGATAAGGATTTGTCTATCTTATTCATTTTCTTGAAGAACCATTCTTTGTTTCATTTATTTTTGTAAATTTTTCTTTGTTTTTGATTTTTTGATTTTTGCCCTGAGTTTGATTATTTCCTACCATCTACTCTTTTCTGTGTTTGCTTCTTTTAGTTCTAGAACTTTTGAGAGGCCAAACCTACTCCATCTTGGGACTAAACTTCATCTTAGAAGAAAAACATAAAGGAAAGAAGAGAAAACTTGTTTCTCAGAACTTGACCAGCAGCTGAACCCAAGCTACACCCAAGTACCAGAAAGGATCCCACAGCTTGTCCTTGGCCCAGACCCCAGAGTTACTCCTTAGCTACTTCCTTACAGCAGTTATTCAAAGATTAGTCTAACTGTTTCAGATTTGATTAAAGACTGTTCGTGATTGTTCACAGTCTTGCTTTAGATCACCCACCTGTCCACCTGCAGGCTTCCAAATGCCATTCAGTTAGATGCTTGCCAGAATTGACACCCCCCCACACACACTTGCTCCCATTTCCTATAAAGCCTTGTCCCAACTAGAATTTAGGGATGGCTTCACCAAACCTTTCTGTGGGTCAGCAGTGAATAAGCCCAAGCTTGAGTCTGTAATAAAGTTCCTGGTTGATTTTTTAGGCTCTCAATCAAGGCACAACACTTTCAGGTGTGCTGTTAAGTCACTAGTTATATGCTCATTTTGTTTATAACATCTGTTAGCTCCAACACTTCTCTTAGTTTTTATCTGATTGAACAGTCCATTGATGAGATTAAGGTATTTGTTGGGGATCAGCCTTTGCTGAGGGCAGGGTCTGGAGAAGGGCGGATGCAAGAGGAGCAACGTGAATGATGGATCAGACACAGGGCATCATTCTCTTCATGAGAGCCAGGGCAGAGAGGGAGCAGACCTCAGTTATGGCTTTTCCTACTCTTACAACTTTTGCTCTTTCAAGCTTTATTTACACATAAAAACATTTCCTCACAAATTTTGTGCATCGATTACACATCTTTTCAAAATATCAAGACTTTTCTTCTAAAGTCTTCCGTGACTACATAAGAATATTGAAAGAGGAACAAAGGGTAAAAACAGCAATTTTATAATAACTAAAAATTAATATTATTATAAAATCAATTTACTTTAAGCTCAATTATCTTCTTCCTTAAGATTGGAGTCGTAAAACCTTACAGTGACAAACATACTAGACAGGATGATTCTATTTGAAATTAACTCCATTTCAGTTTGGCATAAGATTAATAAATAGATCAAAAGTTATTTTCTACTGCCTATTATATTAAACTTAACTTTCTATAGAAGTTGAATCCTATTCAATTCTTCCTTTCCTTCCTCTATATTTCCTTTATATTTGCCATAAGACCCATCCTTTTTCTATGATTCAGGCCTGACAAATCTCTCTCTCTCTCTCTCTCTCTCTCTCTCTCTCTCTCTCTCACTGTTACTTCAATATGGTTCCTATTTTTATTACAATTCTGTAAAGAACAGAAGAACATCGAACCTAAAACTGCTTACTTTTGCCATCAGGAAAGTACCAAGGCTTGTCAGAAACGTGCGTGATCAAAATCTCTTCTTTTTTTTTTCTTTTTTTCTGATACAGGGTATCTCTGTGTAGCCCTGGCTTTCCTGGAACTCACTTTGTAGACCAGGCTGGCCTTGAACTCAGAAATCTGCCTGCCTCTGCCTCCCAAGTGCTAGGATTAAAGGCGTGCGCCACCACCGCCCGGCTCAAAATATCTTCTTATACATACAAGTTCCTTGTTTCTAAAGTTGAACATTAAAAACCTAACAATTCAGCTTGTCAGTTTCCAAAATTTCTCTAAGTTTCTCTTCTTTAATAACTCTTCTCAAATCATCTTTCTCATGCTTACTAAAAAGAGTCATTAGTGATCTGAGTATTCATTTAGAAAAGACTCAATATTTTGAAAAGACTCAATATTTTGAATATCTTTTTTTTCGAGGGAACTTTCATTGATTTCATTCTTATTTTTACTAGCTTTTTATTAACCTATGTCTAGCTTTCAGAAAGAGGCCTTTCACAGTAAGAAGCATAAGTATAGCGAAGGGTAAGGGGTGAGTATCCATCAAGGGCTGTGAAAGGTCAGTCCAGATTATCTGAGCACCTGAACGTTGTCAAACAGTGACTTCAGGACTCTTGGCATTGCAAGGTATTGAAGTCTTCAGCTATTAATGTGTGAGGATCGAGGTGTACTTTTTTTTTTTTTTAAAGATTTATTTATTTATTATATGTAAGTACACTGTAGCTGTCTTTAGACACTCCAGAAGAGGGCATCAGATCTTGTTACGGATGGTTGTGAGCCATCATGTGGTTGCTGGGATTTGAACTCCAGACCTTTGGAAGAGCAGTCGGGTGCTCTTACCCACTGAGCCATCTCACCAGCCCAGATCGAGGTGTACTTTAAGCTTTAGCACTGTTTCTTTTACAATGTGGGTCCCCTTGCATTTGAGGCATAGAGACATGGTGTTTGATTTTTCCTTTTATGAGAATGAAATGTCCTTTCCTATCTTTTTTGATTAACTTTGGTTGGAAGTCTACTTTGTTATATATCAGAATGGCTACACTGGCTTGCTTGTTGGGTTCATTTGCTTGGAAAAGCTTTTCCCAACCCTTTAATTACTTTAAATTCTCATCGTATTTTGAGGTTTATGTCCTAGAAAACTGAAAATATATGCAATGTTATTTTAGGTTCACTATCAGGGACTTTCATGTTAAATTTTACAATATTTAGTACCTTCTGTTTAGTGATTTAATTTTTGAAAATTTAATAAAGAATACAGTATTGACATTACCTCTACACATCTCCCTTCCTGTTCTAATCCTTCTGTCGCCCTCACACTCCATCTTTAATGCATAACTTCATCTCCTTTAATTATTACTGCTATACACACACACACACACACACACACACACACACACACACACATCTTGAACAAGAAAAATATACCTGGTGTTTTTTTTATATACATGTGTGATTAATGTTGACCAGTTCGGGGCTGTATTACATATCAGGAACCTTATATCTGGAAAAGACTGATTCTCCTCACAGCAGCCACTAATTGCCTGTAACTATTCATCAGGAGTGGGGGTGGGGGGCTTGTAATTATTTGTCTATCCCCATTAACATGTAACTTGAAATTTTATGATAATATAGGTCTAGTTCAGCTAATTACTGAGTTTGAGTCCAACATGGGCTACTTAATAAAATAAAATACTGTCTAAAAAGAGATAGAAAGATCTTCAGCGTGATCTCGGCAGAGGGCCCCAGAGGACTATCCATGCTTCCAGGACTGGGAAATCACTGGTGAGTGGAACAAAACATCAGTTCCAAAAAACCAGAGGGTCTTGTGCTGGCAGGAACAGAGACAAAGGACACCTGCCTGACCAGCAGCTGGGGTTCGTTCTGGTCGGTGCCCCAAGGCCCCTAGAGGACTCTCCACCCTGTAGGCACCCTAGCACACCAGGGATCTTGAGATCACTGCCAGGAGACAGAGCTGAGAACCAGGCCCCTGAACACCTTCCCTGCCAGGGGAGAGTCGGCCACCAGGGAGGGCTCTGACCCCAGGAATCAGGAGGGGATCTGAGCTCCAGACTTCCTTGCACCTTCCCTGCAAGAGGAGAGCTTGCCTTGACCACTGGGACAAAGGAGAGAGTTGGTCTTCCAGGGGTGCTGACAGAGGCTAATGAATCACAGGAGGAACAAACTCCAGCCAGAGACAGCTAGAACATCTAACAACAGAGATTACCAGATGACAAAAGGCAAACCAAAGAATCTTACTAACAGAAACCAAGACCATTGGGCATCATCAGAACCCACTATGCCCATCACAGGGAGTCCTGGATACTGCAACACACCCAAAACGCAAGATTTGATAAAGATAAAATCATATCTCATGATGCTGGTAGAGGATTTTAAGAAGGGCATTAATAACTCACTTAAAGAAATACAGGAAAACACTGCTAAACAGGTAGAAGCCCTAAAAGAGGAAGCACAAAAATCCCTTAAAGAACTACAGGAAAACACAATGAAACAGGTGATGGATTTGAACGAAACCATCTAAGAACTAAAAATGGAAGTATAAACAATAAAGAAAACCCAAAAGGAGACAACTCTGGAGACAGAATCCATAGAAAAGAAATCAGGAACTATTGATGCGAGCATCAGCAACAGATACAAGAGATGGAAGAGAGAATCTCAGGTGCAGAAGATTTCATAGAGAACGTGGACACAACAATCAAAGAAAATACAAAATAAAAGAAGATTCTAAACCAAAACCTACAGGAAATCCAGGATAAATGAGAAGACCAAACCTAAGGAAAATAGGTATATATGAGAATGAAGATTTTTCAACTTAAAGGGCCAGTAAAAATCTTCAACAAAATTATAGAAGAAAACTTCCCTAACCTAAAGAAAGAGATACCCATGAACATAAAAGAAGCCTACACAACTCCTAATAGACTGGACCAGAAAAGAAATTCCTCCCGACACATTATAATCAGAACAGCAAATGCACTAAATAAAGATAGAATACTAAAAGCAGTAAGGAAATAAGGTCAAGTAACATATAAAGGCAGGCTTAGAATTACACCAGACTTCTCACCAGAGACTATGAAAGCCAGAAGATCCTGTAAAGATGTTATACAGACCCTTAGAGAACACAGATGCCAACCCAGGCTACTTTACCCAGCAAAACTCTCAATTACAAAAGAAGGAGAAACAAAAGTATTCCATGACAAAACAAAATTCACTCAATATCTTTCCACGAATCTAGCCCTTCAGAGGATTATAATGGGAAAACACCAACACAAAGATGGAAACTACGCCTTAGAAAAAGCAAGAAAGTAATCCTTCAACATACCTAAGAGAAGGCCGAACAGGGCAAGTTATAGGCCAGTTATTGCTAGGGAAGGAAATACCAATAGCTTGGAGGGTAGATATCTGCCCAGCTCTAGTGCTTTAAAAGCTTATCATAAACATAAAGGCTTGGTGACTTTTATCTGGAAACTGAATAATGCAAAGTGGAATATATACCCCCAATTATTATTAAATATTTACTAGAACAATCAATTGCATAGAAAAGAAATGATGGTAGGTTTTGCTTGCACTGTGTCCTTTCTGCTGTATGAGGCTCACACATTTCTGATTGCCTCTGGGAAACTTCTAGTGCCTCCTTGTCATTCTTCTAGTCCAGTTTCAGTACTAGAAAAAAAAAAAAGGTGTACTGGACTATTTTTAGCTCCAAGAATGATTCCTGAAACTCATTTTATGGTCCCAAATTGTCCGTTGTTTCACTCTTTGTTACATATATTACATTTTCTAAAGCATTGCTGTTTTTCAGCCTGGATGGAAGAACAAGAAAATACTGAACCCTCAGCCAGGCTCACTTTTCCCAGCTACTCATTCCCACTTGGCCTTCCTGCTGGCTCAATCATCAGTGTGCACTCACAAGCATATGGTTATGCTAGAAATAAATGTAACATAGGCTCCAGAAATGAGTACAGAATTGGGGGAGGGAATATCCCTATTAATCGTGGACCCTTATATTACATTTCCCTTACTATTATGGAAGTCTTTAAATATCACAGTCTGATTTTTAATCTTCTGTATGATTTTTCTAGGTTTTCCTTGTTAACTGTAGGAGTGTCATGGACATGGAAAAGGTACATGATAATTGGGACTATGACAGATAAGTTATACTTGGTTAAGGATAAACTGTTATGTAATGGACATCATAACCTCTCTGATAGTTTCCTTGGCTGATAAGTCTTAGTAATAATAATAAATTACTACTAGTAGTAGTAGTAATAGAAATAAAAATAATAAAAATTACTACAAATTCAAGAGGAATACAATTGACATTTCTTCTATTGTTCAAATAAATTAGTGAATTTCATATATACAGCTCAGAATGAAAGCAAACCTGAGCAAAGCATATTATAACAATCTCACACATTTCCTTACATTTTAAATAATCAAAACTCAAGAGACATAAAATATTTTGAAGGGAAAAATACATGAAAACGTATCATTTTCTCAAAGAAGATAGGGTTGTATTTTCTTTTATCCCAAAGCTAAGGAAGTAATAGGCTTCCAACCTCATACAGAATTAAGAGCCTGTGGATAAATATCAGAGGACAGTAATGGATAGAATATACTAGGGAACTGAAGGCACTCAGACAGCAAAGGGAAAGGTTAAATTTATGCCAGTGGGTGATTGTGGTAAAGAAGGCATCCTATATTCCCTTTACAGCACCTAGTCCTAACAAGAGGGTGCTGAAAGGATGCTTCGAAATTTGAGGCACTACGGTTTGTACCCAGTGCATTTTATTAATCAAAATGTTACAGCTATCTAGAACTCCACAGTATTTACAAGCACAGGCACCTCTGTGCTGGCAAAGTGCTGTAATTGCTTTCTGTCATCTTTCAGATCTCTCTGGCATTTTTAATTATCCCTAATGCATATTCTTCATAGGTTATAACAGAAAATACCTAGTACTGAAGCTGCGGATTTACAAAGATATTGACTAGCTGAACAAACAACCAGTAAATTGGTGTTTTGAATTTCTGTTTTACCTCACATGTCTGTGGACCAAGTCAGTGATTAACAGTTCCATTAATAGGAAAGACCCTTAAAGCTCTAGAGTAATCTAATATCCTCACCTTTGGTGAATAAATTGCAAAATTAAAAATGAATTCCCCTGAGGTGTAAAAATACACTTTAGGACTGGACTTAGGGAAATAAATTGCTTGAAAAAAAATAAAAGAAAACTTCCCTATAAATTGAAGATACAAACTGTTGAGTCTCACTACTCCAACCAATACAACTACTACTACTCCAAAATTGCCGTGTCTTGAGCTCCCTTTGTAGTAGGGAACAATTGATGGCATTTGTCAGATGTTTAAAACATATTTAACATTCCCCAAATTTTATGGGGAATGGATTGTTTTTAATGTGATTCATAATATTGGAAACTGAGATTAACTGAGCTTTAATTAGTTCATTAATAGTAACTCAGTTACGGATAAGGGGTCAGGCTATGGAAAGATCTTTTTCGGCTCAATTGAGTATGGCCTACACAATAAGGAACTCGATAAATTAAGTTTAATCTTAAAATATTTCTAACTAATTCTATCCTATTCTTGCTAGAAATCTTGCTTTAATTGA
Source organism: Mus pahari (assembly GCF_900095145.1). Classification (NCBI taxonomy): domain Eukaryota; kingdom Metazoa; phylum Chordata; class Mammalia; order Rodentia; family Muridae; genus Mus; species Mus pahari. The sequence continues at coordinate 33,347,463 of NC_034611.1, read as the reverse complement.
TTCCTTCCTCCATGTTATGGCTAGATTGTTATAGCAACCTCCCTCCCACTCATTCTCTTTGCTCCCCACGTGCAAGTATTCACACTTATAGTGATTATCTTTCAAATATAATTTTTCCTGACTCATAAAATACCACTTTGCTTCTTACCTTCCTCAAAGCAGTACCCATTTCTCACTAGAGTAAAGCTTTTATAAAATGAGCCAAGTTAGATCACCCCATCTTTTTGTTCTCCGCAGGTCCTTCTCCACTGAACTCACACTTCTCTTTTACAGCCCAGTGCTTTTCTAACCATCCACAAAGAACTTACACTGTCTTGTCACTTAGCATTTTTGTCAGAGATACTAGATTTTAATGTATTTTCTAAAGCGAAATTTCAAAAGTGTAGAAAAGAGAGTGATTAACCGCAAACACTCAGGTAGGAAGCTAACCACAATCAACCTTACAAAGACGTTGAGCTTTTTTTCTTCACCCAAGCAGGGTATGCATACAACCCCATCTGTGTACTACATTGGTCACAGTTTTAGCAAAAGTGTGGCTATAGGCACCGAGAGTACGAACTTTTCTGTGTTGTTTTATTCTATGGTTGATCAGATCCAAAGTTGTTTGCATAATGCATTTCCCTATGCATTATGACTTGAACTTGTGATTCCATTGATCAGGTATATACAGGCAAATTTTTGTGAATATATATATTCACATGTGTGTGTGTGTGTGTGTGTGTTTAGAAATGAAGATGGGAAAGATGCAAAATAATATAAACCAGAATTCCTTTATCTTATTAATTTCTAACCTCAAACTGACTCTGATTGGACCAAATACTGTTACAAATTTTGAGGATATTTTTCTCTAAGTTTGTAAAGGTGATTTTATTCCTGAAGTACATTCCTTCTACCCACATTTCCTTTTGTTCTGAGATGTCTCTAGTAGTATTTGACTGCTAGGGACAAATTTGATCCAGGAATCAATTGAAGAGGATGGATCACAAGCTGTACTCTTCTCATTATTATGCCAGACTCTGTAGACAGCCTGGCTTTATCTCCCTTTGCCAGACAATGCATAAAACATATTTCTAATATTCTTCTGGGAAATCAGGTTTTCAGAATGCACAATAAATTCTGAAGATGGTGCTACATTTATAAATAGTACAGATTTAGATAAGTGACAGGTTATTCAACCCCTTGGTCTAAAATATGCAAAGTACAAGCTTTTAATTTTTAGTGTAATTAATTGCTACAGTTGTATAATTACTTGTCATTTCAGTATTTGTTGTAATTATGATATTTTTCTCTGTAATTTCTCACTTGATGTATAATCTACTAATTTACTAAAAAGAATATTTTTAAATTATAGGAACAATGACTCATGAAATACTATATAAATAATACTTTAAAATGTATATTTTCATAACCATTTCGTATTTGTATATATTTTTACCAATAAAGAAATAAAATTTGAGAAAAATGAGATAATTTTTCAAGTTCTTATGTACAAAGCCTGAGGATCTTGCCTCCTATCCTCCGGCATCTGAAACACATGCCACCTCTATTATGTCCCCCAGATCCCATGAGCTACTGCTTTATGATCTTCCCACACTTCCACAAGTCCCGCTTTTAAAGTTATATGCTAAATCCGTGTGACTGGATTATCCAGGATCTGTCAAATGTTTGGCCTATGAATGCTTAACCAAAGCTTATGGATTAAAGGACTGATTCTCTGTCTGTGATATACTGAGCCAGATGAAAGATGGGGGATATCATTTGAGAAGTAAACAAATGGAATTTTTAATTAAAAAAAAATTAGAAAGATCATCCAGAAGGTGGGGCTATTCAGATTTAATTGTCTCGGAAAATGACCTTTTAGGACACACTAGGCTTTGGACTCATCTTAAATTTGTTTTTCTTTCTGGCTACCACTAATCCAAAGCTTTGTTCCACTATGAGTATTCACTATGATAGACAGCTTCATAGCAGAACCCACAGTAACATAACATCTTTTATTGGCCTCCAGCCTTAAAAATTTTAAGACAGAATGAACTTTCCACATAAGTTGGTCATCTCAAATACATTGTGTTGGAAACAGTGTGCCCGATATACTTTGAAGTTCATCTAATCTGATAAAAATGGTCTAGCACCTCACTGCTAATCGTCTCTATTTTGTGGTCACTTTTCAACCACTATATGATTGTGAAACTATGATCTGCATGTTGCTGAAAATACAATCCACAGCATAAGGCTGTGGGTCCACACAATTTGTTTCTTTTTCTTTGGTTATATAGATGGCCACCTTTCTAGACGTTACGCCAAGCTCCTTAATGCAAACTCCTTCCAGATCAGACTTATCCTATGAAAATAATGTGAGCTAATTTATAAGCTCTTGAACATTGTATGAAATATAACTCTCTCTTTAGGTTATGAGCTTTTAGTTATTTTCTCGAGAGCTTTCTATGGACCTAGAGGCTACTGTGTAGTACTCACAGGCCTTTGAAATTTGTCACAGCTGGCAAAGGAAGCTAAAAATGACTTCATTTCTCACTGCATTTAACTTATTATGAAAAATTCTCACCAGGAGAGCCAGATTTAAATGTATTTATAAGGATGTTACTTTTCTAAAATAAAATTTCTCACATGCTTTTAAAATTTAATAGTAAAATATTATGATGTGGTAGAGTGTAACAGTAGTTTTTAAAAATTTGTATTGGATATTTTCTTTATTTACATTTCAAATGTTACCCCTTTAGCTGTTTCCCTCCCTCCTGGAAACACCCTATCAAGGGTAGAGTATATCCTCCCTTCCCCTGCTTCTATAAGGGTGTTCCTCCACCCATCCACTCCACCTCCCTGCCCTCCATTCCCCTAAACTAGAGCATCTATCTAGCCTTCATAGGACCAGGACCTCTCCTTCCACTTTAGCATGAAAAGGCCATCCTCTCCTTCATATGCAGCTGGAACCATGTATACTCCTTTGTTAATGGCTTAGTCCCTGGGAGTTCTGACAGTCTGGGTGGTTGACATTGCAATTCTCCCCATGGGGTTGCAAACCCTTTCAACCCCTTCAGTCCCTTCTCTAACTCCTCTCTTAGGGACCCAGTGCTCAGTCCAATGGTTGGCTGTGAACATCTACCTCTGAATTTGTAAGGCTCTAGCAGAGCCTGTCAGGAGACAGCCAGATCAGGATCCTTTTGGCATGCCCTTGGCATTCACAATAGTGTCTGGGTTTAGTAACACTCTATGGGATTAATCCCCAAGAGGGACAGTCTCTGGGTGGTCTTTCCTTTAGTCTCTGCTATATAGTTTATCTCCATTTTTGCTCCTGTGAGTACTTTGTTCTCCTTCTAAGAAGGATCGAAGCACCCACACTTTGGCCTTCCTTCTTTTTGAGCATCATGTGGTCTGTGAATTGTATCCAGGTTATCTGGAGCTTTTGGAATACTATCCACTTATCAGTGAGTGCATACCATGTCTGTTCTTTTACAATTGGGTTACCTCACTCAGGATATTTTCTAGTTCTCTCCATTTATGCAAGAATGTCATGAATTCATCATTTTAATAGCTGAGTAGTATTCCATTGTATAAGTGTACCACATTTTCTGTGTCCATTCCTCTGTTGAAGGACATCTGGGTTCTTTTCAACTCCTGGCTACTATAAGTAAGGCTGCTATGAACATAGTAGAGCATATGTCCTCATTACGTGTAGAAGCATCTTTTGGGTATATGTCCAGGAGTGGTAATAGCTGGGTCCTCAGGTAATACTATGGCCAATTTTCTGAGGAACTGCCAAACTGATTTCCCGAGTGATTGTACCAGCTTTCATTACGACCAGCAAAGGAGGAGTGTTCCTCCTTCTCCGCATACTGGCCAGTATCTGTTGTCACCTGAGTTTTTTTTATTTTAACCATTCTGACTGTTGTGAGGTGGAAATGCAATGTTGTTTTGATTTGCATTTCCCTGATGATTAAGGATGTTGAACATTTCTTTAGGTGCTTCTCAGCCATTCATTATTCTTCATTGAGAATTCTTTGTTTAGCTCTGTACCCGATTTTTACTAGGGTAATTTAGTTCTCTGCTATCTAACTTCTTGAGTTTTTTGTATATATTGGATATTAGCCCTCTAATGTAGGATAGGTAAAGATCTTTTCACAGTCTATTAGTTACCTTTTTGTCTTATTGACAGTGTCCTTTACAGAAGCTTTGCAATTTTATGAGGTCCCATTTGTTGATTCTTGATCTCACAGCACTTACCTTTGGTGTTCTGTTCAGGACTTTTCCCCTGTGCCCATGTATTAGAAGCTCTTCCCCACTTCCTCCTTTATAAATTTCAGTGTATCTGGTTTCATGTGGAGGTCCTTGATCAACTTGGACTTGAGCTTTGTACATAGGGATAAGAATGGGTCGATTTGCATTCTTCTACATGCTGATCAACAATTGAACCAATACCATTTGTTAATTTTTTCCCCCCACTGGATGGTTTGAGCTCCTTTGTTCAAGATCAAGTGACCATAGGTGTGTGGGTTTATTTCTGGGTCTTAGTGTAAGAGTTCTGAAAGCAACACTTACCATAGAAAATTAGTTTGTTAGGACATGCCGCAGAGATAAACAGCACCACATTAGCACCAAATTCAGTTGAGTTGAGATGATTGACAGGGTAAGAGCATATTCTAGTACAGAATGCAGAAGATATGTATGGCAGGCTGTGAGAGAAATGTCCTCCATAAGCACATGCATTAGAACACTTGTTCTCCAGTGAGTGCTGCTCTTTGGGATCATTGTTATGAACCGTTTAGAAGGTCTACCTCCTTTTCTCTGTATCACGCATGAGGATAAACATGTGATCAAACAGCTTCCTGCTCCTGCTACCTTCCTTTCCCTAAATGATGGATTCTATCCCTCTGGAACCAAACGTCGGAATAAATGCTTTGCTCCTTTAAGTTGATGTGTTTTATCTCAGCAACAGAAAAGTAGGTCTTGGAATTCTGAAAGGTTCTAACATGATCTACAGACATCTCTATCTTTGAGAGACAATACTTGTTCTACTATTGGTCTTTAATGGAAAGAGAACATCTAATAATAGACTGTTAAATTACCATATCATTTTTTCTGCCCCTTATGAGCTGAGTGTTATGTAACACACCAAGCCATAAAGTGGTGTCTTATTTACTTTTATATGGCTGGGCTAAGACACAATGACCAAGGCAACTTATAAAGGAAAATATTTAACTTGGGATTCATGGTTTCTAAAGGGTAGAGTATATGATCATCATGTTAGGAATGAGCAAGACAGAAGAGGAAGCTCTGTTACAAGAGCAATATCTAAGGACCCACAACTTTTTTCTTGTTTTCAGCTTTTATTGGTTCTTTGAAACTTTCACATCATGCTCCCCAAAGTCACCCATCTCCCCCTCTCCTCATACATGCCCTCCACCCTCGCAACTCCATATATATATATATATATATATATATATATATATATATATATATATATAATACATATACACATATACAATGTGATAATGAAAAAAAATAGTCCATGAGTTTGAGAAGCAGTGGAGGAGGTCATTGAATGGACTGGAGGGCATGGAGAAGAACAGGTCTAAATAGAATACTATTTAAAACAACAAATGCTTTAGAGAGAATCTGGTAAGGAACATATCCATTGTGTAGGATAAAATCTTTTACACTGTATTTACATAGAATAAAATTATTTTAATTAGTTGATTATATATTATATATTCCTATATACTTATATAGGAATATTATAAATGAATATTATACCTGAGTGAGGTAACTCAGACCCAAAAGGACATGCATGGTATGTACTCACTAATAAGTGGATATTAGCCAAAAAAATTAAATGAAAGTACAGAATACCCAAAATACAGTCCACAGAACTCAAAAAGCTCAACCAGCTGAAGTGCACAAGTGAGGGCAACTTAGTACCAACTGGGAGAGAGAGGAAAGCAAACACAAGTGGGGAGGGAGGGAGGGACCTGGGAGGGAAAGTGGATGGGGTGTGGAGGAATAGGGGGGAGAGGGGAGCCTGAATTGGTATTGTGTGAAGGAAAAGGACTGAAGCCCTGAGGGCCAGCAGAAAGAATGTAAATATATATATATATATATATTTCAATTAGTAAATTATATATTTTATATTCCAATATACTTATATATGAGTATTATAAATGAATTCATTTATATGAATATATATTAACTTATATATATATTCATATATACATGATAACAATAAAATTAACAGGTTTCCATATTGCTTTTAAGTATCCTTAGTGGCAATTATCCTTCCATTTGCCCCCATTTCCATTCTATCCTCTCATTACTTTCCCTACTTAAATCTCCCTCTTCTTTCTCTTTCTTTTCTTATCACCAGTGTTTCTCTAGTTCCCCCTCTTTTAAGAAAGATGTTTTCTCACACCCTCTGCTCAATATCCCCTTTCTACTGTTCTGGATTCTAATGTGCCCCAAGGAAAATAGAAAAATCTGAGAATTCAATGCCAGGATCTATATATGAATGAGAGAGAACATGCAACATTTTTCTTTTCCCATGTGGGTTACTTCACTCTATATGTTTTTTCAATTCCACCCATGCAAAGATTTTAATACTATGGCCCCTATAGTCTTGGGTATATAAATACTTGGTAACCAAATGGTTGAACTGTTTGGGTAGGTGTGCGAGGTGAAGCTTTTCTGGAGAAAATGTGTGACCAGGACAGGTATTGAGAGTTTAAAGAGTGAATCATTTCTTTTCTTTCCTTTTTTTTCTTTTATTAGATATTTTCTTTATTTACATTTCAAATGTTATCCCCTTTTTTGGTTTCCCCTCCAGAAACCCCTTGTCCTTTCCCCCTCCCCCTGATTCTATGAGGGTGCCCCCACAACTACCCAGCCACCCACCCATCCCTCCCTCCCCTCCCTGGCATTCCCTTACACTGGGGCATGGAGTCATCACAGGACCAATGGCCTCTACTCCCATTGATGCCCAACAAGGCAATCCTCTGCTACATATGTGGCTGGAGTCATGGGTTCCCTCATGTGTACTCTTTGGTTGATGGTTTAGTCCTGGGAGCGCTGGGGGTTCTGGTTGATTGATATTGTTGTTCTTCCTATGAGGTTGCAAACCTCTTCAGCTCCTTCAGTCCATTCTCTAACTCCTCCTAATTCACTCTCTCTGGAATTTGTGATTCAAGATGCTAGCCCTCAGCTTCCTGCTCTATCCACCATATCCACTACTTGCTTCCTTACTTCGCTGCCAGGAAAGATTCTAAATCCTCTGAAAATATAAAGCCAAATAAACTCTACCCTCTATAAATTTCCTTGGTCTGGACCACAATAGATATTTAACTAATACAACCTATCTACCTATAAATTTCATTTTATTTCTCTTTATAGTTAAAAAGAATTCCATGGTGCACACCATGTTATACTTATTACTTGCTAATGAACAAATTATTGATTTTTGAGTTTTTGATTGGTTGATTCCATTTTTGTAAATGCTGCTTTTATTTCCTTAGATGAAGTGTTAAGATAAGACCTGTACCCAAGGGGTCCAAATACACAGCTTGAGCTGAGTTCATTGCATTTTCTTATCTATTCTAACTATCCATAGAGCTAAACCTGTAAGATTCTAGCCTCCATATAATCTAGTCATCCAGTCTGACTGGTGATTCAATTCGGCTTTTCTTGGCACCTGATTGAATTGCTCTAACAGGCCTCATACTAACTTTGGAAACATGCTCTAATTTCCTGGCTCCTCCTTCTCTAGCTAGTTCTGTCTTGATCTATGTCTATCTTGTTCTCTTAGTAACTTGTTTCTGAAAATCTGGCCCAGTAAAAATGTCATACATATACGTGCCCCCCCCCCCCCTCCCTCCCCCCCCCCCCCCCCCCCCCACTGTTCAGTAGCCTCTCTTCCACTGCAGTTCTCATGTAAGTTGGATATATCCTATCTAGGACTCAAGGACTCATTCTCTTAACTCATTCTTTGCTTTGTCATTTTATCTACCCTTGTACAAACTAATCTTAGGTATTAAAGGGATGTACTAAGGGCATGTCTAAATTTCAGCAAGAAAATACTTTAATCCAGGGTCTGTCTGTATTCTGGCAAGATCATAACTTTGGATGTGAATCCTTGCCAGTGCAGCCACATTGCTGTATTAAATTTCCTCCACACATTTTCTTTCTATTGTAAATACAGTGTCAATATACATGGATGTGCAAGGGTCTCTGTAATAGGATATAATAGCTTTTCAGTATATGTCTAGGAATAATGGAGCTAAAGCCTATAGGTGTTCTATTTCTTGACTTTTGAGAATTCTTCAGAATGATTTCCAAAGTGGTTAGACTAGCGGCATGGCCTTATGATATGGATGAAATATAATCTTGCAAGAGTAATAAAATGTAATTGTATTAGATTTTAGGGCTAGATAGTTGAATAATCATTGAAGTTCTATTTTAAGTAATTTTGGTAAAATGCATTTATACCTGCCATCATGCACAAAGTTGATCAGCTTTTCAGATATAACTAATTTGCATTATTTTGAAAGTATACAAATTACTGTGTGTCAGAGTATCTCTTCCAAGTATAAAATACAAAGTCAATTCACTTACATTTCTGATTATTTAATTATATTACTACCATCATTGCTACCATCCTTTACAAATAATAGCATAAGCCAAGAGAAAATGTTAGGTAAAAATGTCAGTACTTTGGTTAACAATGCCTGAAAACAGAGAATGAAGGTGTCTACCCAGGTATCAAATACCAGGTTAACTTCTGGGCACTTTGGGAGTGATAACAGTAAGAGGAACGAGTACGGGAAAAGAGGACAAGGGTAAAAAAAGTAAAAAGAAAAATAAAAGAAGGGAGAGAGAAGGAAGGGATGAAAAGAGGAAGGGGGGAGTCAGAAGGAGAGAGAGAGGGAGAAAGACAGAGAGAACTGTAAAGGATAGTGTTGGACAGCCTCAATGATCTACTGTTGTGTAAAAATAAAAGATAGCAGAAGAAGAGTGTAAAGATTTTACAGCAGCTGAGTACCTGCACAAAACCCATACACAATCAAATCAGCAAAAATTCCATCATTACTGAAGGCTCATAAGGCCCTAAATCTAGCTATTGGCTGCTAACAACTGTTCGTAGAGGAGGATCACTCTTCTTTAATAACATGGTTATATGATCATGTTATGATCATGGAAACACTTAAAAATACCATTAGCTTGCTTGTGCTCTCACACTTTCTCTGTGTCTCTGTCTCTGTCTCTGTCTCTGTCTTTGTGTCTGTGTGTGGTGTGTGTGTGTCTCCTCACTGTCTCCTTCCATCTTTCCTCTCTCTCTTCCCCTGCTGTCCTCTTTCCTTCTTTTCTCTGTCTTTCTTCTTTCTCTTTCTGTCCTCTGTCCCCCTCCATCCTCTGCCTCTACTCCTTCCTCCAGGTCCCAAATAAACTTCTTTTTATACTTAAACAGAACAAAACATACCAATAGCAAACTATTCAGTTGGTTGTATCATTTGAATATATGTTTATTTTCCTCTATTTTGAAAGAAATATATATTTTTTAAAGAAATACACTTTTGTTATCTGAGCTTACATTGATTTTACAATTATAAACAGGGGTATGAGGTGTGGGAGTGTAGGGTTGGGTGTGTGGAGGTGAGAATAAAGGGGGTGGTGGTGTGGAGGTGTGAGGATGGAGGTTGGGGAGGAAGTAGGGAGTGAGAATAGTAGGGGCCTTCTCTGAGAATCTTGGTGTTACAGCTCTTTTAGACTAAGGCTCTTCAATCTTCAGTGAAACAATTCTCTTAGATTGCCATGGACCAGGCTCAAGCAGCCCCTCTCAATCCATGGGAATCAAGGTCTCAGACAGATGGACATAGAGTCGGTGAGAAGGGGGAGCCAAACAGATGCAACATGAGAGAGTGTGTTGGATTTGAATGTAATGTCCAAACGAACACCAGACTTTTGTATACAGAAGAAAAACAAGAAAAGCCAGGCAAACATATCTACTAAGTTACAGTGATGCAAAACAAAAGGAATGCATACATCAAAATATGGCAGGGACCAGGCCTCATTTACCACTTAAAATGGAGCCAGGTGAATGCTCTGATGTAATGCTAGTCTATTGTTAAACCCACCACCTCGGGTTCTTAGTAAATACCTGATTATGCTATTCCTTTGGGCCTAGTGAAGAAACCTGTACCAGGGGAATTCCCTTCCACTCACTCTTTCATGAGACAACCCATCTATTTGCTAGGCCATTGTGTATTCCCATGTTTGGATGAGACTAGGCTATTGTCCTAAGTAGTCACTATGCAGACTAGCCCTGAGCTTTTCTAGCTCAGTTCTTTGTAATGCCTAATTAGTTTCAGTGTCTCTACTAGAAGTGAATTTGAATGTTACTGAATCTGTAATATTTTTACTGAATTCCAAGCTCACTGTTGGCTTCAAGGATTTTCTAGGAACCATTGGAACACTGGTGGAGGCTTAGCTACATATATAAACTCAATCTTTAAAGGCACTTATAATAAAACAACACTTAAAGAGAGCATACACCAGACTAACATGGGGATAGGGTTTGAGTATACAGGCTATGGGAATGCCAAGGTTCCAGGAGGCATAGTTTTCTTGAAACTCTTTGCCTTGTGAATGCTTCCAGGCCTTTTGGCCTGTCAAACAAACTGCACTGGAGTGGGCATGGCATTAGGTAATCTTAGCCTTTGCACATACTCTTTATTTGGGATGCTCCAGGGTTGTTTATGGATCTTGGAGAGTGGGAAGGAGTTTTCAATAAAATAAATAAAAATCATTGGCAGTGTTTAAAGTATGTTGAATGACTCATTTGTATTAACAGGCATTCAAGGAATCCCAGGTACTAGCTGGGCAGTTGCCTATGGTGTGTGGTGGTGCAGTAATCAGGGGGGGGGTCTTCTGGGGGTGGGGGTCAGCCAGGAATTAATTGCCTGGAGTCAGCCAGGGATTAATTGCCCTTTCTCAGGTAGATAGTGGCAAAGGTTGGGCTCCCCAGACATGGTCAAAGAAAGGGAAGCCCTGCTGGTAAAGGGAGTCCTCCATATTTCATTGAGCTCAGAGGATCAAGTTCTCCCCAAACTTAATTACTGGCCCTATTGAAAGACCCACAAAGTGAGGACTCCACCACATCTTGACCCAGGAGAGGCAACACCCCAAATCACTCACAAGAAACAGCCTTGATGCAAACTGCATGAGGACATTTTATTCCAGGCACACTCTGGGACCCACAGTCATACACCACAGAGGGGTAAAGGACCGTGGGCCCTGAGTAGCTGGGGAAGGGGGTATTTAAAGGAAAAAAACACAACTCAAGGGGGTGGGGAGGGCGTTATTGGAAAATACCAAAACTTTCAGTTAAGAGTCACAAGGAAGTGGGAAATCACAAGGAAAATTACCTGGTAATTGTGTGGTTATTTCGCAAGACAGTTTCTATGAGCCTCTAACAATAGCACATTTGCATAGCAGGTTCCAGGAATGGTCAGGGTGACCTTTTTTTGAACAAACACTCCCTGAACCCAGGAAGGGGTGAGTGGAAGAACGTAACTATCTGTTTTATGATTAGCATGCATTGGAGCATTGAGTCACAAGGGTCACATTCTCAAGCCTGGGCCTAAAGGCCTAGTCTTTTTGTTTTTATGTTACACTTTTTCAGTTTCAAGATGAACAACTGGATTTTCTTCAAGCATACCCTGTACACTTTTGTGATCCTTTCCTCCAATTATTATTTGTCAGGTCTAAAAAGAATTCAGGACAAATGACTAACTATAGGCATGCTGGTCTCCAGCCTCTCTCAGTATATTAAACACCAGTAACATAGTGAATGCTGGCATCCAGATTCTTATTATCCTGCCCCACCCCAAACTTCTCCAACTCATGGGATTTTCTCCCCCCCCCCCAGCTTCTCCTTTTTATATAACCCTAGCATTTTGGTTGTGTTTTCTCTCTTGATCTCCTCTCTCCTCCTCTCATTTTCCTTTCTCTCTTTCCCTAGCGGGATTCCTTTAAGGCTCTGTCCAATCTACTGACTATTTTCATCAATACTTTCTCTTCCTGCTCTGAACACTTTTAGATGCCTCTCACTGTACCCTCTCTTGTATCTGCAATAAAATCTCCCTTCTCCTCAATCATATCTTGGAATACTTATGTTCTCACTTTATATATNAACACTTTTAGATGCCTCTCACTGTACCCTCTCTTGTATCTGCAATAAAATCTCCCTTCTCCTCAATCATATCTTGGAATACTTATGTTCTCACTATATATATATATATATATATATATATATATATATATATATATATATATATATAAATGTTGGCCTTGTCTGTATCTCAACATATTTTAATACCCTCCTTATTAAATACCAATTGAAACACTACTTTCTTTGCTAAGTTGTCTGCCTTCTTTAATATTTCTGGGAATAATAGTATCCTTACATGGAATATATTGCACATTTCTAACAAACCACTGAAGAAAACAAAGGACCAGTAGTAATATTGGGTAAATCAAATATGAATCATAAAAAGATGTAAGCCCTGAATAATAGTTTACTACAATAGCAATTAAAATTAAGCTCAAATATGCAGGATTGTCAACTCATTTCAGTCCATATAGATTTGTTAGCATTTTGTAAAGCATTCTGGATTTCTTTTCTTTTTGTTCTGCTTGGTTGTTCTTGGTTATTGTTTTGAGATATAGTGGACTTAATCAGTTGGCCACTCTGACAGATAACTTGCATGACTTACACATCACACTGTGAGTAACTAGTCCTGTTAACATGCACCATTGCACCTAGCTTTAATGGGATCACATTTTATTTTCTTGCAAGAAAAAAAAAAAATGTACCTGTACCAGAGGTTTGGTTAAGCTATATTGATCTGCTGCAGTTTCCAAGGTGATTAGATATTTAAGAAGTTCTCCAAACATTCTTTACAAGGCTATTCTTCTGGTTGTATCAATGCCAATTATAACTCTGTTTTTGTAAATAACCTATTCTCATATCAAACATATGCAAATCTTGTAAGAAGACACCATTTAATTGAATCTATTGTCCAGTGGTTTTTATAGTGCTATCATGTCACCAAACATTAATTCTATTTTTTAAAAAAAGTATTTCCAATATGCAATAGTTAGATTTTAGAGCTATAGACATGGTTCCTATAAAAATAGAAGTGTGTGTGTGTGTGTGTGTGTGTGTGTGTGTGTGTGTATGTGTGTGTAAGTCAATGTGAAAAAGAACAAAATGTTGTTTCAAACCAGCATTCAAGCATCAGTTATAAAAACTATTTCATCAGTAAAAATTTCAGACAGATAGGAAAAGTGCCACCAACCACATGATGAGAATTAGATCAAAATTGTTTGTACTGATGTTCTGGATAATGAAACTGAGAACTCTGTTTGGACTGCACAATTTATAGATTGCTATTTAGTTTCAGAAGTAGTATGAAATGTTACACCAGAAGTTTCATAGCATAATTTAATTGAGTATCTTGAGAAGAAGTTTCAGTGGGGGACAAGGGCACTGAATACTCACTGGCAGTCTAATTAGACATAGCTCATGACTTCCGATAAAATCACCATTACAGCATATATTTTGACAGTTCTTTTTTTATATATAAATATTTTGTCTCTTTTGCATAGTTGGCTATTCAGTCTTCATTCCTACTGTAACAAAGAATAGGATAAGTTGTCATGGAACAGAAAGTAGGATCGTGATACATAGATTGACCTAAAATATGTTGAGAAAGTATAGGTGGATCAAGATATATAAAGACCACTGCAAAAGAAAAATACACAATAGTCAGTTACCAGTATTTGAGAATATTGGAAACCGATAAGAAGTTAAGGAGAACTGACAAAAAAAAAAAAAAAACTTTAGATTGATTTATTTATTTCTCCCTACACACAGAGCCACAATCTATCTTAATAAATCAAGCTAAAGCAAAAGAAACAACAAAAGAAAACCAAAAACACTCCATAATAGATGTGCGAACCCTTTTTTTTCTTTTTCATTTTTTTGTAAAATTTTATTAGATATTTTCTTNATTTACATTTCAAATGCTATCCCCAAAGCCCACTATGCTCTTCCCTCACCCTGCTTCCCAACCCCCACACTCCTGCTTCCTGGGGCATATGTACTGTACTGTACTGTTCCTGTACTGGGGCATATGATCATCACAAGACCAAGGGCCTCTCCTCCCATTGATGATTGACTAGGCCGTCCTCTGCTACATATCTAACTAGAGACACAGCTCTAGTGGGTAGTGGTTAGTTCATATCATTGTTCCTCCTATAGAGTTGCAGACCCCTTTAGCTCCTTGGGTACTTTCTCTAGCTTCTTCATTAGGGGTCCTGTGTTCCATCCAATAGATGACTGTGAGCATCCACTTCTGTATTTGCCAGGCATTAGCATAGACTCACAAGAGAGAGCTATGTCAGGGTCCTGTCAGCAAAATCTTTCTGACATATGCAATAGTGTCTGCGTTTGGTGGTTGTATATGGGATGGATCCCCAGGTGGGACAGTCTCTGGATGGTCTTTCCTTCTGTTGTAGCTCTGAACTTTGTCTCTGTAACTCTCTCCATGGGTATTTTTTGCTATTCTAAGAAGGAACAAAGTATGCACACTTTAGTCTTCCTTCTTCTTGCGTTTCATGTGTTTTGCAAATTGAATCTTGGATATTCTAAGTTTCTGGGCTAATATCCTTACAGGAGGAAATATAGAGACAAAGTATGAAGTAGAGTCTGAAGGAAAGGCCATCCATAGACTGCCTCTCCTGGAGATCAAATCTATGTAGAGACTCCAAACCCAGACATTATGTTAGATGCCAAGAAGTACTTGCCGATAGGAGCCTGTTATAGCTGTCTCCTGAGAGTCTCTGCCAGAGCCTGACAAATACAGAGGCAGATGCTTACAGCCAACTATTGGAATTAGCACGGGGTCCCCAATGGAGGAGCTAGAGAAAAGACTGAAGGAGCTAAAGGTGTTTGCAAACCCATAGGAAGAACAATAGAATCAACCAACCAGACCCCCAGAGGTTCCAGAGACTAAACCACCAACCAAATAGTACACATGGAGGGACCTGTGGCTCCAGAGGCATATGTAGCAGAGGATGGCATTGTCTGACATTAAAATGAGGAGAGGCCCTTAGTCTGGTGAGGGGTCAATGCCCCCAGTTTAGGGGAATGCACAGGTGGTGAGTTGGGGGTGGGGGTGGGAGGGGAGACTCCACAGAGAATATCCTCCAGCAGGGGGAGGTGGAATTGGATGCAGGATTCTGGAGGGGAAACCAAGAAAGGGATAACATTTGAAATGTATATACAGAAATTATCCAATAAGAAAAAAAAAAGAAAAAAATGACAGGAAAACATCTGTGATACCTTCACACAATAGTTGGTTAAATAAGGTATGAAATATGACAGCAATAGACTTTCTACCACAAAAGGTGCAATTCTCACAGGTCTCTTTCCTTAGACAAAGAACTAGAGGAAAGAACAACAGCCAAAAAAGAGAGAATTAGTCTTTCCTCCAGATGATGCCTTAATTGACTATCTTGTTCCAAGTGATACAAGCAATACTTTATTGGACGCAACAAGTTGTGTTATATCTCTGTGAGTGTGTGTGTGTGCGTGTTTGTGTGTGTTTGTGTGTAAATGCATTTGAGTGGTACATTTAATTTTTATAAGTAGTAAGTAATTTTATGTAGATTTTGCCACAATGAAAAATGGACCAAAAATAATACTAGACCAAAGTCACATTGCCCATATCAAATCAGAACTGCTTCCCTTTCATGTGAATCTATTTATGACTCTGCAAAATGCTGTAACATAAATCGGTCTCTGAATTTACAGTTGCTTACCCCTTTGTAGAGCTAAAGCTGTTAAAATTGTTCATAGTTCCATTTCCTTCCTTACCATTAGGACAAAAATGAATACTCTAATTCATACTCCACCCCCCTCCCTCTCCCACCCCTCCTCCTTCCTTCCCCCTTCTCTCTCTCTCTCTCTCTCTCTCTCTCTCTCTCTCTCTCTCTCTCTCTCTCTC
>NC_034611.1:33315260-33331302 GCF_900095145.1 Mus pahari | reverse complement strand
CACACACACACACACACACACACACACACACACATGGAAACCAGAAATTAAGTTTTCCTTT
Source organism: Mus pahari (assembly GCF_900095145.1). Classification (NCBI taxonomy): domain Eukaryota; kingdom Metazoa; phylum Chordata; class Mammalia; order Rodentia; family Muridae; genus Mus; species Mus pahari. Next base: position 33,331,241 of record NC_034611.1, on the reverse strand, counting down.
TCTTTCTTGTTTATTATTTTATTTTTTGTTGGATATTTTCTTTATCTACATTTCAAATGTTTTTTTTTAACTTTTTCTTTTTTACATTTCAAATGATTTTTATATTTCAAACGTTATCCCCTTTCCCAGTTCCCCGAAAGTTCCTATACAACTCCCTTGTCCCTACTTCTATGAGGGTGTTCCACCACCTTCCTACCCACTCCTAACTCCCTGACCTGGCATTCCCCTATATTGGGGCATTGAGCCTTCACAGGTCAAAGGGCCTCTTCTCCTTTTGATACCCGATAAGAGCGTCCTCTGCTACATATACGACTGGAGCCATGGGTCCCTCCATGTATTCTTTGGTTGGTGGTTTAGTCTCTGGAACTTCTGGGGCATCTGGTTCATTGATTCCTATTTGATTGCAAGCCCGTTCAGCTCCTTCAGTCCTTTTCCTAACCCCTCCATTGGGGACCCTGTGCTCAGTCCAATGGTTGGCTGTAACCATTCTCCTCTGTATTTGTCAGGCTCTGGCAGAGCCTCTCAGAAGACAGCTATATCAGGCTCCTGTCAGCATGCACTCTTGGCATCTACATTAGTCTCTGCGTTTGATGACTGTATATGGCATCTACATTAGTGTCTGCATTTGATGACTGTATATGGGATGGATCCCCAGGTGTGGCAGTCTCTGGATGGCCTTTCTTGGTTTTTTTCTTTTTAGGTAGTAGAACGAGATAAATTTCTTCTTTCACTGGGAACCACTGACTTGCTAAAAGTTAATGCAGGTAACATATGTAGAGATTACATGCAATCATTTAAATAACAATGTCTCCATAATTTCAGATACTTGACTATTGGGAATCTGTTCTGGCCAAATAGATCACATTTTTTAACTGTGGTAACTACAGATGATGATCTGAGGGGAAAAAGCCTTGCAAGTCAGGGGCTGGGGATTTATATCCTATACCAGCTCTGAAACTTGGATCTGCTCTCATTAGGTGGCATCAAAGTTTTAGGCATTGTTTTATACTTTAAAGACAACTTTAAGTATAGTGCTTCAGGAGTAAATATACATAAAAAGAGACTGTGTGTTTGTCGTTCATATTATGTAATGATTCAAAGTTTTGCTATATGTTAAAGTCACATCATACATATAATACTTCACATAAGTCTTAACAAATTTTGCAAATGCTTGCCATACATTAGAAAGGGATCTTTTCAGGATTGCCAGTCTTCATGCTACAAATTCTATATAATATAAAATGTGTGTGTGTGTGTGTGTGTGTGTTTTAAAATAAAACATTATTTTAACAATGCATGTGCTTTTAAATATGATTTTTCACAAAATGAAATATTGATATATGTTTTATCCTAAGTGATTATAGATTATTTAATTAAGATTGAAGAGTAAAGGAAGTATTCATCAGGTTTAGTTTGGAGCACTGAATTTTACAAATATTTGTACATTTTACTGGGTCCAGGATAAACCAACATAATTTCATGTCAAGGTCCTATAATAGTAATATTTTATTCACATAGGCCATTAGTCAAATGCCATTAACACCTGAAACAGAACATATTCACATCAGATCTGTGAGGATATTGTTTCAGTAATCAACTGTCTCAAATTCCTTTGCAGAAGAAAATGTCTAAAGGCAACTGGACAACATATTTGTTATACAATTAAAAGCTGAGAGTGTGCAACACAAAGCAGAAAACTACATTAAAGACCCTCAGTGTGCAAGGGAGTTAAGTCCAGTGTACTCTGTGATCAAGATTAGTTCTCACTTAGCCCACCTGGTCAATTAGAATGACCTCAATATATGCTCTGATGTTTATGGAAATAAGAAAGTATTTCATGAGAAGGGGCCTCACATATTAGTCCTAGTTACAGGTACATAGAAAACTCTTTCTTTAGAATATGAGTTGATGTCCACAAATAGAAGATACATGTTGAGGAGCTCTGATGTTCAAGACCATATAAAAGGTATGATGAATTAATATGAGAAAGTCAGGAAGCCAAGTGTGAGGAACTGAAGATCACATGATGGTAGCAGGAGATTATAAACATATAAGCATTTTCCTCAATAATTAGAAATACAAATTTATTTATCCAGACACTTAGATATTAGTTCTTGGAGACACTTAGATACTGCTTTATAAAAATATTTTCCCTTGGGTGAAGGCTACAAAGCTTAATAATAATGTGTAACTAGATTAGAAAGTATCATAAACATCATCAGCTTTTTTTAAAAAGAGATTTTTTGTTAGACTTTTCAGTGCATTTCAATCTAAAATGTCCCATTGAAACACAGGAGTTTGTAAAGTACATTTGCACTCTGGTTTATTTGAGAAGAGTTTGCTGCCCAAGGTAGACTCAAGGAAGTCAACTATGACCTCTAACTACAGGCTAACTTGAAAACTAGTAAATCAGCCTGTCTAATTCTTGTGATGGACTTGGCTTTTTCTGTCTTCCACGACATCATACATTATCATGAATTAAATTGGAAGACTATAGTCAGGATTCTAACTCTCCTGGAGGAATACACAATTTTTAACACCCTTTCATCTCATGACTCAAGCCTAGGTTATATGCTCTAACGCTTCCTATGCTTTTGTTTGGTTCTTTGAACATCGCACTAATAATGTAATTTTAGGATGAAAGTTGCCACAAATTCATGATTAACTGGTGGTTCTCCTTTTCAATGACAAGCCTTTTTTTTCTCTGTTTTCAGGATATAGGCTTTTATAGAGGTACTTGGTGAGACTAGTGTAGAAGCTTATACAAATGCTATCTTACCCATCCAAATTTGTTCTTTGAAGTAATTTTAGAGGACATTTTGAACTTCATACAGCAAGGAAAACATGACAATACACAATGCAAAATCTATCTCCAATTGCTGGCATTGAATAAAAGATAAAGACATCTTTCGTTAGTAAAGTTGTGTGTGTATAGCAATTGACTAAAAATATGTTGACTAGGACATGTGAAATAAAATTTAAAGTTCACCATCACATCATTATTAGTTCTTTGAAAAAACAATTTAATTTTGGATAATAATGAATCGATATGAAAATTATTTATGTAACATTTCAGAGAAGAGAAGCTATCCAGGAACTAAAATTCACATTTATTAGAAACTGAGCATTAATAAAGTGCAGTAACTAAAAATGATTATGACATATAGAAAATTGTGATTAAATGTTGACATGCATTTATTCTTACAAAAATCCATATATCTAACATAGAAAAGAGGAAAATATGCATGGCTCATACACATTTTTATTTAAAAAAAATGAATAATGTTGAGTATAATTAGTCTCATTAATTAATTGTCCATCATCTAATTTTATCTGAGGCCTTAAAGTTTCAACAATAATAAAAAAGTTCCTCTCTAATGCTATCTGTCATTTCAGGTGTATCAACAGAATTCTACAGGAGGTGTGAGCTTGCAGTGAGATGCGCTCACACTGCATAATTTGTTATCAGTTTCTGGGAAACAATAACGTTACTTTGAAAAGGGCATCAAGTTTTGAATGACAAAAATTAAAAAGTGTTTCAGCAGTTTGTGTCTTTATTATCTAGGTCTAGATTATGCTGTTTTTCAAGTGATTGATTTTGTAATTACTGGGCTTGCTTGATAATTGCATATTCTTGCAAACAATGTCCATTATGCAATGAAACTTGATGTGCTAACAGTATGCTAACTGAATTTATTGCTATTTTCTCTTTCATATTTAATGGCATATGTACACATACACATGCACATGAGGGAACAAAATGCCAATGCCAGAACTTATCCTGTTGCTTTGATTAGAAATAATTTTCAGTTTTTAATGTGTAGTTATAATAGAGGAAATTTCCTTTTCTCACTTGCCATGAGATTTTACAAATTTTATTTCTTAAATTATAATACAATCACATTTTCTCTTCCATTTCCTTCCTCCAAATCCTCCCACATACCCCCTTGCTCTTTTTCAAATTCATGCACACTATTTTCATAAAATATTGTTACATTCATATATGTATAGTATATATTACATATAAGTATATAATATACATGATTGATTGTTCATTGATAAGTAAATATTGATATAGATATAGATATAGATATAGATATAGTTCTAAATATATCTTGCTCCGTCTATATACTGTTACTGGCATGTATGTTTTCTGGGATGACCACTGTTATTGATTACCAAGTGGCATGCTATTTGCTGTAGAAGACTATTTTCTACATTTTAGGGTTGCTTTTTTTCCTACTTCTTTGTGTAGGGATGACATCTCATGGGCTTTCCCAACTCCCTTTGTCTTTTTACTGTTCCTTGTTCAATTCATGTTAGCTAAAACCTTGCAACTGGAGCTTCTGATATTAACAACTGACAAAAATCTCACAACAAATTCCTTTATCCTCTAGCACTTATAATCTGCTACCCAGTCTTCCACAGTGTTATCTGAGCTTTTGATATGGGAGTTGATTTGCAAACTGTATCCATTGGCTTTACAGCTCTTGTGTTTTGATTGGTTGTAGTTTTCTCTAATGGTTTCCTTGTTGCAAGGTCAAGTTTCCTTGATGAGTGCTGAGAGTGACACATATCTTTGGGTACAAAGAAATGGTTTGAATCATTATTTGAGATTTTCTAGTTTAATAAAGTGGTGGTTATAGGTTCTCCATGATCCATGACTTCACTACTCTTGAATAGTTATCTAGATTTCCAGTGTCAGATGTGTTTCCCCCCCTTGTTGAGAAGATTTTATGTCCAGTTGAAGAACTCTTGGTCACTGTCAAAGTATCCATGACACTATTGAATCCTTGAGGTTATCACATTATATTTGTTGAAGTGATTCATATGTGGGATAGTTGCTCGATAGGATTGTTGATTGTTATCTACCTTTGGAAGTGTTCATGGTGCCATTGGATACCATGAAATCTAGTACTCAGGCAGTATAAATCCAGATACATTACAGTTCATGGGTCTCTGGGCCTGGGGATATTTTGAAAGAAATGTTCTTCGGTGCATTTACTGTCCATATTTTTTTGTTCATGCTATAATGGAAAATGATGATAAAACAGGTTTTATGGATTGGAATTGATATTGGTGTGTGTTTTCAATGATTCTGTAAGGATTTGTCCTTTAAAACAGAATGGAACTTGTCCATATTACAAGAGATTGAGTACATAGAAGGAAATATTTAGTCCTCAGGGAATATTTTGCTCTAGAACTTGTAGTGAGATCCACCCTAGCCTTTGGCCACTTCTGACTGTTTACTGGCAGTCACTGGCATTACTTTATGCTAAGGTACATAATAATAAGTTTTGAATTTGTTAGCAGCAGGGGTCTTGGACCTTGTCATTATAGATTTATTTTTACAAAGGCATCTGCCATAGCAGAGGCAGTGCTTACTCTTGTCTAGTACAGCTTAATTGTATCTATCATGACTCATTCCACAAATAGTGCCTCATTCTAAAGTATAGGGATAAGGACATGACATTCTCTTTACCTATTTATCTATTATCTATCTAACAATCTAATTATTTATCTATTTTAATAGATACAAAATTAAAATCATAGGAATGACCAACCCTATGTAGAAGTGAGGCAGCAGGTCTTGGTAGTTTTATTAAGTCAAGGCATTAGAATATAGTATCAAGCTTCTTTGATTTCATGCCATCTTTGTTTTCACTAAGAATGTTTGCTCAAGTTGTTCTCAATCTCAATTTTATGAAGATATTCCATTTTAATTGTTTAATTCTTGCTCTGCAAACTTTATATGGAATACATTTTCTCGGCTATATTATCTTTAGCTACAGGAACATGAATGGAGACTTAGACTCTGTTTCTGGTATAAAGCTTTGATGAGCTTAATTAACATTTATTGATATAGTGGTGGTTAAGTTGATGCCTTAGTTATTGCACAGACTAAATAGAATTACTGTATAAGACATGGTTCTTTATTATTATTATTATAACATTCATAATGCTTAGCAGAGTAAATGACCGAATGTTTTGTAGATACTTATAGAATAAATTAATTTTTAAATTTTGTGTCAAGTGAGGACAGTACGGTATCACACTTTATTTGTTGGAAAACTTGATTCCTGTGTTATGTACCATTCAGTGGCACTGGAGGATATAGTTAATATTTATGCATATATAACTTTTGAGATGAAATGTTTTTTAAGAAAAAATGCACAGACATGTGTGTGTGCATTTAGAATCATGTGTGAACATAGACCCAGCACTTGGGAGGCTGAAAGAGAAGTTTCTTGAGATGAATACACTTTTATGATTAGAATCATAAAAGAAAAAAAGGAAAGGAAGGAAAGAAGGAAGGAAGGAAGGAAGGAAGGAAGGAAGGAAGGAAGGAAGGAAAGGAAGGAAGGAAGGAAGGAAGGAAGGAAGGAAGGAAGGAAGGAAGGAAGGAAGAATCTTAAACCAGGTTTTTGATGTGTCCTAAATTTGGAGTTATGTGGTCAGTGTGAATGTTTATCCTTTTTACTATAACTACAGTTTTATTGCTGACTGTTTTCTTAATCATATAATAGAAATATTAATGGAAACTCATTTATACTCCTATTTCCAGTCTTACTTTATTCACACAGGAAAAATATGCAGAAACCACAATATTTCATGACTCTTAAACAGTTTTGGAAGCAATGAATGTTGTTTTTCTAAAAAAAACAAAGGAAATTCACATGGAAATATTCTTCATTTTGAATACGTGTGTTGGCAAATTTTTCAGGAAAAAGAACCCCAGCAATTATGTATGGGGAAATAGAGTCTCCGATTCCCCCCCCCCCGGGACATGACACACACCAAAGCTCAAGGACCCCTTCCCAGTACTACTGCAGGTAGAACTTACTGTTCAAATTCAGAAGCTTCGAAAACAAGTAACAGAGACTGCATCTTTCAGAGAAATGAAATGAGAGTTGTTGTTATACTGTTTCTCAATCATTTGGGAACCTGTATTACTCTGTGACAGAACACTGTTGATAAATAAAGAAATGATTCCACTAAGTATAGCTTGGGAGGGAGCAATGAGTTCATTAGGTTATTAAAAGAATGTACATGATTCAAAGGTACTTGTCTCTGTGAACCTGACCCTATTGTGGATGCTGGCTCACAGAGGTTGAATCTCTTGATTTCTTTACCCAACTTGGATTCTACTGCATTGGAAAATTTCCTCTCATCAACACTATTCACACTTTTATAACCTAAAGTATCTTATAACTTTCTGGGTCCTCAGAATTTTAGGACTCTACTCACTCCAGGAGAAAATGTTTTAATTTGGAGAAATTAGCTACATAAATGAGCGTAGGCTAAGACCTGTCATTTGTTAAATCAATTTTGACCGCCAGATCTTAAAAAAAATACATTAAAAATCAGATTATAATAAGTCCTTTAGCTGCTATCAATCAAATACATCTTTGAATATTATGGAGTTTTTGTGTTTGAGTTGTTTTAAAAATTTTAGAAAGTAAAATGATATTTTGGCTACATACACACCCAATAACATAACACCCAATAATATCATTTTTGAACTCCACTGAGTAAGATTTATCACTAGTACCAGTATAATAATATTTATCTAAAATATAACCACACGGATATTTTCTTTAGTTACTCTAATCAAGAGTAAAGTTTCATAGAGCTTTTATGAGACAGCTAGTCAACTGATATCTACTATTACACATTGTGATTTTATATGAATTAAGTAAACTGACAATATTTTAATGGGAGTAGCATTTTATTATTCCTACATAAACTCTTTTATAGAGGACAGACATGAAATGTTGCTTAATTCTGCTTGCCTCAAGGCAGATTGTCCAATTAACAACAAAATTGTTCCATTCAAACAATTCCTAGCATCACTTCAAACGTCATGAAAGGCAGCCTGAATGTACATCAAATTTATTGAGACATCACAATTTCATTTCACGAATTCCAAATGTTTCAATTATAGCTTGGAGAATTTTTATGAGTCTTCTAATTTGATTCTGTGAGTGTTGGAAAATTAGCAACATATTGTTGGTACCTAAGCTTTTAGAAAATAGTCATTGTCAAAATATATGAAGGAAAAATAATTGATATAACTGGAAAGGAGAGTATATTTACTGAATTGGTTTTACATGCTGTTTATTCTTTCAAGTATATTTAGGAAATATGAGTTTGAGGATATATCTCTACATGCTATTTGCTTGTGGTCACTCCTCAGATCAAATATCAATTAAATCCTGAAACAGTATACTACATTTGTAGATTTGTTCATCAATTTATCAATGTTACCATGAACAATTATCAGTGATTCAAAAGTGGCAAACGAGAGAAAGAATGTACCAATATCTTATCTACATTGAACTATATAGATATTCAACATCAAAAGCAACCAGTAACATGAAATTACCAAGAAAACTCTTTCAAAACTTCTTAATAATAGAAGGTGATTCTCCCATGCTTACAAAGACGGCATGCATGAACATCCACATATAGTAGAAGTAAAAAAAAAAAAAAAAATGGCCATTTTATTTTTGTTTAGACTCAGTTGTTTAGCATACTTTCCTAATCTGAAATTTTTGAAATTTACTGCTTTACTAAAATTAAATAATCACTGTTTGAGCTATTGTCAGTGGAGTACATTCTGCTTTTGCAAAAGACTGAATCTCAAAATAGAATTTGAAAGACAAATTCAAATGTGGGGAAGGCATTTTTTTCAAGTAGCTTTAAATGGAGGCCTTAGGCTAATCAGCCAAAAGGTTTACAATCTAACAAACAAAAAGGCCATTTGTATAAAAAAATGTTAGATAGTGTTTGCTTTTCATCTTCCATTGGATGAGAATAATTTTCACATTATGGCACTTTTATATGCAGATTATATGGGATAATAAATGTAGGTTTGTTATATAGTGTTTATTATTCATTAAAATACATCATAATTTTTAATGTCTCTCCCCATTACTTTTTCTGGTTTTGGTTGAATTAACTGTTAAGTTTTTCATTTCAAAAAGTTCCAATGTGTAAATCAGAATAAATAATCAATATACGTGATGCAATTCCCCTTAGAATTAGTGGATTAGTGAGTAGAAATATTGAAGGAAGAACATACATGCCTGAAAAAAAAATGAAAGAAAATTAAGAACCAATACAATCATTTGCATACTAATATTTATGGAAGAATTTAGCAGGGGTTTAGTGCTTTTAATAATTTACCAGGACCAGGTATATGGCTCAGTTGGTAGAGTGATTGTTTGTAGGCTTAAGTTTTTTACAACCTATTTTGTTAAGGATTCTCAAATGCTTTATCTTCCCTTCTAGCCTATCACTCACCAGAAATAGTGGCAAGGAAAGACAAATAGGGGAAAAGGAGGATGTGAACCTGTTTCTAAATAGTTCTTTTGGGTAAATTCAGTCTTCGTTGTCAGGATAGCAGCAGGTCAGTTCACATGAATCAGCAGTGCGAGCTCAATCTGCTTGCTAACCCCACTCATGAGACGGCAATGGCAGTTTGATCCAGAAGAAACAGGGAGGGGAGAGTCTGCCAATCAGGCCTAGTCTGCAGAAGGGGTCAGAAGCTGCCAGAGCACCACCAGAAGCTGGTGCATTTCTCTCTATGAAGTCACTACAAATGATGATCAGCAAAGAAGGCAAGGGGAACCAACCTCACAGCCTTGTCAGTGAACAGTGTCAGCAAAGATCAAGGATGACCAGCTAGGCTACTTAAAACATTGTCTCAAACAAGCAAGCAAACAAACAAACAAACAAACAGTCTACCAAAGAAAATAGCCATGTTCATTGTGGCCTGTGCCTGGCTACTAGCTAGAAGAGTTAGCTAGGAAGTGGGTATACGTAATACAAAAACCAGAAGAAAAATAACCAGAAGAAAAATAGCATCTTACTCATGACCTGTGGAGTACCTGACATAGAATCCTTCTTCTACCTCATTTTCTTCCACCCTCCTCATTGTGCATTCTTTTATTATGTCTTTAAAAATCAAGGAGAAATTTTTGTAAATCCAGGAACTTTATTTGATTTTCATGCTCACCTTACTCGAGTGTCCTAGGATGCTTTGAATGAGAACATGCCCAATGCTCGCTGATATTTGAACACCTGGTGGCTCTGTTTGGTAAGGTTATGATGACATGCAGCCTTGTGGCAAGAGTGCATCATTATCCATGACTGAAAGCCTGGCGTCACTTCTAGTTTTCTCTTCATGTTTCATGCTTACAGTTGGTGATGTGACCTCGCTGCATCTACCACCATGCCCTGCTGCTTACAACCATGCCTTCTACTCACTCTCATACCCCATGGGAACCATAAGAGGGTTTAAAGTGTCTCTACCTTAAGTTGCCTAAGGTCACAGTGTTTTATCAACAGAAAAGCAACTACTTCATTGCCCTTGATGTTTAGAGTAACAAACTAAGCTCTTCAACAGGACTCTAAAGACTCTGTATTTTCCATTACCACCTTCACTTCCTATATTGCATGAGGCTTCCACTTGCAGCTTTATTATTTGGCACTAGTCACTAGCAATCCAACTGGTGGAAAGAACACGATGGAATGCTGCATTTCTTACCTTTTATATAAACACATATTTCCACAAGGTACTCCCAACAATAAATAATTATAACATATATTAATAAACTTCAAGTAGCCCAACTAACTGAACAGAGCGTATATTGTTATATTGAATGCATACAAGCATGTGGTAAGGTAGTGTTACAAAACATATGGATTGATCATGTTTTTTCAATATCATAGAATTGAAGTATTTGCCAGAGTTCTATGAGGTGCACTGTGAACTGAGAAAGTTAATTTTCCATAGAGATTTATGCCAAAGGTTTGTGTCCTTGGAATACTGGCCAAAAGAATGAAAAGATGCTGTCTTAGTTAGGGTTTTATTGCTCTGAAAGACACTAGGAACAGCACAACTTTTATATTAAGGACAGCATTTAATTGGGATTGGCTTACAGATTCAGAGGTTCAGTGTATTATCATGATGGAGGGAAGAATCATATAGGCAGACTTGATGCTGTAGGAGCAGTGAGTTATACATCTTGATCTGAAGGTAGCCAGGAGAAAAGGAGAATCCTCAGGCAGCTAGAAGGAAGCTCTCTTCCACAATGGGTAGAGCATGAGCATAGAAGAAGATCCCCCAAATCCACCCACACACTTCCTCCAATAAGGCCGCACCTCCTAACAATAACACTCCCTATGGGCCAAGTGTATTCAGGTCATCACAGATTCCATTGTTTACACCACTGACATAAGAAAGTCTTCTGGTGACAGGATGAGAATCAGCTGTATAGAGGACAAGCATTGGGCTTCACCTGTTACCATGTAATAGCATATCAGAGCTGTGTAACTGGAACAAAGAATATATTTATGAATCTTCCTTCCTTGTTATTCCATATTCTTCCAATCCCCTGTGGTGTGATTCTAATCTCAAATCCTATAAGATGGACTTCCTTCAGCTCTACATATGAGTTAGACTGTGGAGCACCTGTCTTTTTCTTAGTGGCTTATTTCACATAGCATAATGATTCAAATTCTATTGTTGTGGTTTTGAGTAATGGAATTTCTTTTTTTTTTTTTTAGATAACTAACATTCCCTGATATATTTACACTTCAAGTTATTTATTTACCCATCTGTTGACAGACATCTAGATTGGTTTTATATTTTAACTATTTTGAAAATTGTAGTAATAAACACAAGAGGACAGATGGTCTTTTCCATATGTATACATCATTTCTCTTGGATATATAAAGGATACAGGGTAACTAGATCATATGAGTGTCCTGCATAGAGATGAACAGTCTTGTTGTTTTTCATAATGGCTGTATGTATTTGTTTCATTCACCCCAACCAAATGCAAAGAGTACTCTGTTCTCTACATCTTTGCCTCAAAGTTTTCATTTTCTTTTGGGTAGTAAACATCTTCATGAAGAGAAGTGGCATGGCATAGTGATAAAGAGATGTCTTTTCTTAGTGATTTGCAGCCTAATTTTTGTCAAGTACCTAATGGTTGCTTGTGTTCTTTAGATCAGTATCTAACCTATTTTACAGTCATTAGCTCCTAAGCTAACAAGCTTTTAGAGTTTGTTAGATACTTTAGAGTGAAATTCCTCACAGGCATAGCTTCAAATATTTACTTTCATTCTTTATGTTGTCTAGATCTTCATTCTGATGGCTTATATTGCTGTTAAGAAATTTCAATTTCTGAAACGTCATTTGTCTGTTTTCCTTTTGGTACTTTATTTTCCCTGTGCATATCATCATATTTTATCCTGACTTTTCTTCTATAAGTCTCATTTTTTCCAAGTTTTACACTGAAGATTTAACTTAATGTTTCTTTATTTTTATAATTCATTAGAGATAGTGGTCTAGTTTTACCCTTCTGAAAATAGGTACTGTATTGCTTTTAATCTGTATTGATTATTGGAAGAGGTGTGATACCTTTTTGTGTGCTTTTGAAACTTCAGATCACTCAATACCATTCTATTTATCTCTCTTACATTTTTGCCAATATGATGGTGTTTGGGGTTTTATAACTTTGGAGTATAGGTTGAATCATTTTTGTACATACCACATACAGGTATATTGCTTTATTGTTTAGATATTTAAATGCAGAACCTGATAAAATTTAGGAGTGTTTAAAGTATAAAATAGAATGACATAAAACAATTTTGCTTACATTTTATTTCTTACAATATCTAAAATTTTATGATACAATAATATTTCAGTAGGATAGTGATATTTTACCCCACCCTGATATCTTGGGAATATTTCCCAGCTCTGCCATATACTAAGAATAGCTTTACTTCCTAACACTTTTGTGAAAAAAAAATGAGTATTTTTGAGTCAGTATCACTGTGTACAGTATACACTGGTGTATAGACTGAAGCTATTTCATTCAAGCTCTCTAAATTAAAAATAAATGCTCTCCATATCCTTAACCTACAGGTTTATGATTACTGAAATATTCTTTAAACTTATAGCTTTAATAATAATTTGTTAATTATTATTAAAATATCTTTCTTTATGTTCCCAATTTAATAAAAATTTCACAGGTCATGCATCCTTTATGTATTTATAAAAAAGAATGACAATTTTTGTCCTAAAAATAAAAATTCTTTGCAGGGTTCACAGCCATGTAAAAACAGAGGTTCACCCTCCATTTTCAGCAAAGGAACAAGTTAGATATAAATATCTGGTTCCAACAGATCAATTAATTCTCTATATATATAGATTTAGATTCTAAGTACCGTGGTATTTTGTTGCTAGCCATGAGCAACAAGTTGTGGAAGGTAATCCATCTGTAAGACTAATACTCTGGAAGATCTTCAAGCAATTAGGCAAATTTTCTTATTTGGGAATACCTGTAATGTGGAAATAGGAAAAAAAGATATGCTGGTGCAGAAGTCACTGTAAGGAAAGAAATATCACAGAAGGCTCTTCCTTATCTCTCTGCATTCTAGTATCTTCTTAGTGGATTCTAGGCCAAACTTACTATTTTGTAATTGTAAACTACTCAGTTAGTTCAGAATTATTGCTCTGGTTTTCAAAATGTATTATGACAAATCTTTCTTGTCTGAAAATACACTTAATTTTGATGTCCTCAAAGTATGACAGAGGACATCACATTTTCAATACAAGCAATAAATCAGTTATAATTTTTTATTAGATATTTTCTTTATTTCCATTTCAAATGCTATCCCGAAAGTTCCCTCTACCCTCCTCCCGCCCCTGCTCCCCTACCCACCCACTCCTACTTCTTGGCCCTGGCGTTGCCCTTTATTGGAGCTTATAAAGTTTTCAAGACCAAGGGGCCTCTCTTCCCAATGGTGGCCAAATAGGCCATCTTTTGCTATATATGCAGCTAGAGACACGAGCTCTGGGGTTACTGGTTAGTTCATATTGTTGTTCCACCTACAGGGTTGCAGACCCCTTCAGCGACTTGGATACTTTCTCTAGCTCCTCCATTGGGGGCCCTGTGTTCCATCCAATAGCTGATTGTGAGCATCCACTTCTGTGTTTGCCAGGCACTGACATAGCCTCACAAGAGACCGCTATAACAGTGTCCCTTAGCAAAGTTTGGGTTTGGTGGCTGATGATGGGATGGTTCCCTGGGTGGGGTAGTCTCTGGATAGTCCATCCTTTCGTCTTAGCTCTAAACATTGTCTCTGTAACACCTTTCATAGGTATTTTGTTCCCTATTCTAGGGAGGAATGAAGTATCCACATGTTGGTCTTCCTTCTTGGTTTTCTTGTGTTTTGCAAATTGTATCTTGGGTATTCTAGGTTTCTGGACTAATATCCACTTATCAGTGAGTGCATATCTAGTGAGTTCTTTTGTGATTGGGTTACCTCACTCAGGATGATATCCTCCAGATACATCCATTTGTCCAAGAATTTCATAAATTCATTGTTTTTAATAGCTGAGTAATACTCCATTGTGTAAATGTACCACATTTTCTGTATCCATTCCTCTGTTGAGGGATATATGGGTTCTTTCCAGCTTTTGGCTATTATAAATAAGACTGCTATGAACATAGTGGAGCATGTATCCTTATTACCAGTTGGAANATCTTCTGGGTATATGCCCAGNAGAGGTATTGCTGGNTCCTCNNGTAGTACTATGTCCAATTTTCTGAGGAACNNCCAGACTGATTTCCANAGTGGTTGTACAAGCTTGCAATCCCACCAGCAATGGAGGAGTGTTCCTCTTTCTCCACATCCTCGCCAGCATCTGCTGTCACCTGAATTTTTTATCTTAGCCATTCTGACTGGTGTGAGGTGAAATCTCAGGGTTGTTTTGATTTGCATTTCCCTGATGATTAAGGATGTTGAACATTTTTTCAGGTGTTTCTCAGTCATTCAGTATTCCTCAGTTGAGAATTCTTTGTTTAGCTCTGTACCCCATTTTAAAATGGGATTACTTGAATTTCTGGGTTCCAGCTTCCTGAGCTCTTTGTATATATTGGATATTAGTTCTCTATCAGATTTAGGATTGGTAAAAATCCTTTCCAAATCTGTCGGTGGCCTTTTTGTCTTGTTGACTGTGTCTTTTGCCTTACAGAAACTTTGCAATTTTATGAGTTGCCATTTGTCAATTCTTGATTTTACAGCACAAGCCATTGCTGTTCTGTTTAGGAATATTTTCCCTGTGCCCATATCTTCGAGGCTTTCTCCCACTTTCTCCTCTATAAATTTCAGTGTCTCTGGTTTTGATCCACTTAGACTTGACTTTAGTACAAGGAGATAAGAATGGATCAATTCCCATTCTTCTACATGATAACCGCCAGTTGTGCCAGCACCAATTGCTGAAAATGCTGTCATTTTTCCACTGGATGCTTTTAGCTCCCTTGTCAAAGATCAAGTGACCATAGGTGTGTGGGTTCATTTCCGGGTCTTCAATTCTATTCCACTGATCTACCTGTCTGTCTTTGTACCAGTACCAAGCAGCTTTTATCATAATTACTCTGTTGTACAGTTTAAGGTCAAGCATGGTGATTCCACCAGAGGTTCTTTTATTGTTGAGAATGGTTTTTGCAATCTTAGGTTTTTTATTATTCCAGATGAATTTGCAAATTGCCCTTTCTTACTCAGTGAAAAATTGGGTTGGAATTTTGATGGGGTTTACATTGAATCTATAGATTGCTTTCGGCAGGATGGCCATTTTGACTATGTTAATCCTAGCAAAAATTGAGCATGGGAGATCCTTCCATCTTCTGAGATCTTCTTCAATTTCTTTCTTCAGAGAGTTGAAGTTCTTATCATACAGATCTTTCACTTCCTTAGTTAGAATCACACCATTGTATTTTATATTATTTGTGACTATTGTGAAGGGTTGTTTCTCCAATTTCTTTCTCAGCCCATTTATCCTTTGTTTAGAGGAAGGCTACTGACTTGTTTGAGTTAATTTTATATCCAGCTACTGCACTGAAGCTGTTTATCAGGTTTAGGAATTCTCTGGTGGAATTTTTAGGGTCACTTATGTATACC
>NC_034611.1:33312669-33314250 GCF_900095145.1 Mus pahari | reverse complement strand
GCCCTCTAGTTAGTCTGGCTAAGGGTTTATCTATCTTGTTGATTTTCTCAAAGAACCAGCTCCTGGTTTGGTTGATTCTTTGAATAGTTCTTTTTTTTCCACTCGGTTGATTTCAACCCTGAGTTTGATTATCTCCTGCCATCTACTCCTCTTGGGTGAATTTGCTTCCTTTAGTTCTAGGGCTTCTAGGTCTGCTGTCATATTTCTAGTATATGCTCTTTCTAGTTTCTTTTTGGAGGCACCCAGTGCTATGAATTTTCCTCTTAGGACTGCCTTTATTGTGTCCCATAAGTTTGGGTCCCATAATGTTGTGACTTCATTTTCATTAAACTCTAAAAAGTCTTTAATTTCTTTCTTTATTTCATCCTTAACCAAGGAAACATTGTGTAGATTTTTGTTGAGTTTCCACATGAGTGTTGCCTTTCTATTATTTATGCTGTTATTGAAGATCAGCCTTATTCTGTGGTGATCTGATAGGATGCATGGTATAATTTCAATTTTTTTTTATCTGTGGAGACCTGTTTTGTGACCAATTATATGGTCAATTATGGAGGAGGTACATATGGTGCTGAGAAGAAGGTATATCATTTTGTTTTAGGATAAAATGTTCTGTATATATCTATTAAATCCATTTGTTTCATTACTTCTGTGAGTGTCCATGTGTCTCTGTGTACTTTCTGTTTCCAGGATCTGTCTATTGGTAAGANTGGGGTGTTGAAGTCTCCCACTATTTTTGTGTGAGGTGCAATGTGTGCTTTGAGCTTTACTAAAGTTTCTTTAATGAATGTGGCTGCTCTTGTATTTTGGAGCATAGATATTCAGAATTGAGAGTTCCTCTTGGTAGATTTTACCTCTGATGAATATGAACTGCCCCTCCTTGTCTTTTTTGATAACTTTGGGTTGGAAGCCAATTTTATTTAATATTAGAATGGCTACTCCAGCTTGTTTCTTCAGACCATTTGTTTGGAAAATTGTTTCCAGCCTTTCACTCTGAGGTAGTGTCTGTCTTTTTCCCTGAGGTGGGTTTCCTGTAAGCATCAAAATGTGGGGTTCTGTTTGTGTAGCCAGTCAATTAGTCTGTGTCTTTTTATTGGGGAATTGAGTCCATTGTGGTTAAGAGAAATTAAAGAAAAGTAATTGCTTCCTGTTATTTTTGTTGTTGAAGTTGTGATTCTGTTCTTGATACTGTCTTCTTTTAGGTTTGTTGAAGGATTGCTTTCTTGCTTTTTCTAGGATGTAGTTTCCATCCTTGTGCTGATATTTTCCCTTTATTGTCCTTCAAAGGGCTGGATTTGTGAATAGATATTGTGTGAATTTGATTTTATCATGGAATACTTTGGTTTCTCCATCTATAGTAATTGAGNGTTTTGCTGGGTATAGTAACCTGGGCTGGCATTTATGTTCTCTTAGGGTCTNTATGACATCTGTCCAGGATCTTCTGGCTTTCATAGTCTCTGGTGAGAAGTTTGGGGTAATTCTAATAGGACAACCTTTATATGTTACTTGACCCCTTTTCCTTGTTCCTTTCAATATTGTATCTTATTTAGTGCATTTGTTGTTCTGATTATTATGTATTGGAGG
>NC_034611.1:33305324-33311705 GCF_900095145.1 Mus pahari | reverse complement strand
TGTGATTCTGTTAGCTTCTGTCAGCAGTCCCGGGAGTCCAGCTCTCTCAGTGGACAGAGTACTCTCCGCAGGCAAGCTCTCCTCATGCAGGGAAGGTGCACAGAGGCCTGGCATTCAGACCTGCCTCCTGGTTGAAGAATTAGGCCTGAAACAGGGCCTAACCCAGAAGATGTGTCGCCTCTGCAGTTTGCACACTCACCTGCACAGACTAGACTCCAAGGGACCCTGGACACAACATGGCTTTCTCACCTGCTCTGACAGACAGAGCCCTCCCCACTGGCCATCTTTCCTCTGGTGGGGAAGGTGCCATGGTGTCTGGAGCCTGAAACAGGGTCTGTCCCAGAATCTGTGTTGCTTCTGTCTGTCCCAAAGCTGTGTAGCTTCTGCAGCCCACACTCTCAACTGGGCAAACTGAAGCAAAGATGGCTCCTTTACCAGCTCAGGCAGTGAGAGCCCTCCGGGGCAGATGCCTCTCCTCTGGAGGGGAATGTGCCCGGATATCTGGAGCCAGAAACGGGGTCTGTCCCAGAAGCTGTGTTGTTTCTGCAGTCTGACCTCTTACCACCTCCGATTGAGCTTGGGCGAACCAGAGCAAAGATGGCTCCCTTACCAGCTCAGGCAGTGAGAGCCCTCCCAGTTATAATTTCATTAACATCCCTTACAATATTAAAAAGGTTTGGATTAAAGTTATGTTTTATTTGTTAAAGTTATAGTTTATTATCTTAGTTTCCTGCATATACAAGTAGCTTTTGTCAATATGACAGAAACTAGGATTATTTGAGAAAAAGCAGCTTCAGTTGAGAAAATGCCTCCACTAAATGCCACTGTAAGGTGAATCTATGGGGCATTTAACTGGTAACGAATAGATATGGGAGGAAATGCAGGTGGTACCACCCATGGCCAGGTGATACTGGTTGTATATTAAAGATGCTGAGTGAGCAAGTAGAGTTAAGCCTACTAGCAAGTAATATTCCTCTGTGGCTTCTTCATTTTCATTTCTTTAGTCCCTGCCTTTATTTCCTTCTGTGACAGGGTGTGACATAGAAATGTAAGTCAAGTAAACTGTGTCCACACCAATTTCTTTAAAAAGTAATTACAGAAATTGGATCCATGACCATACTTTTGCTGTGGTTGAAGTGAACATGTGTTTTGGAAGGAGAATTATCTTGGTATTTGAAATGTTGTGCTGGAAAAGTGCTGAGAACTTTGTGTGCTATTCTCTGTGGAAGCTTTCAAGATGAGACTGATAGATGTGCAGATAATGGATATATGGCCTGGGGAGATTCAGAAGACAGTAAACCCTGTATGGGAATCATTTTTGTAATATTTTGAATTGAAAAGTTGTAGGGTTGGTTCAACTGGAGCTGAAGAATCTGCTGTGATGGGAAAGAGGAGAGTCAGTGAAGTGACATCTTTACTTTTCTTTGGCAACTGATGCTGTTTAGCTATGACTGAGAAGAGACCAATATCAGTGAGTAAAATCTAGAATAGCCTTTCCCAACCTGTGTGGTAGAATGACCTTTCCATGGGGTTCACAAGTTAGATAGCGTGGACATCAAATATTTACATTACAACTCACAATAGTAGCAAAAACCATTGCAACTCGAAACAGTTATGAAGTAGCAACAAAATAATTTTACATGAGGAGATCTATTAAATGGTCACAGTATTATGAAGTTTGAGAAGTATTTTTCTAGAGAGTGTTTCTGGGTGGACAATATTCAGAAGACATCCAGAGAATGTTATGGTTGTGTCTCAAACTGGAATCCAAAATTTCTCTCGAACAAAGGTTTCCCACGTGTTACTGGTTTTGGAAGCATGGAAGCTGTAGGATTGAAGTCAGCATGGAGAATTGCTGATGTTTGGCACTGTAAGAGGTCAGAAGAAGCCCTAAGTAATGGTTCAGACTCAGTTGTGGTGTCCACCTCAGTAAAGGGTCATAGAGGCTTACCTTTGACATAGGTCCATTGCTAATGATGCAGCCTCAGTTTTAGTGGGGAACACATCATATTACAGATGTCAAGGACAGTAGCACACTATCAAGGGTAACGGTGGATATGGAGTGGCACAATTCTGAGCCTGTGAGACAGGTTTGTGTGTACCACGCAGCTGGAGAAGGGGAGTGCCCTTGAAGTCCAGAACATTCTAAGTCGCAGGAGTCTGCCATTGACCTAATTACACTATCAGAGTTTTAAGGTTTTCCACTGATTGTGGCCAGGCTTTGGTTCTTCTCTATCAGAGTTGAAAAGTACTTACAGAAGCCTACAATTGAGAGAGTTCGGGCTTTTAAAGGGACACAGCACTCTAAGAGAGCACTTCAATTTTTAAGTGCTAACTTTTTAAAGCATGAGACTTTAAAAGTTATACTGCACTTCAAATTGTAATAGCAACGTGAACTACCGAGGATAAATCAGAAGGGAAAGTTTATTAATTTAATAGTAGAATTTTTTGTCAATTTGACCAGGGTTTAATTATGATGCTTAATTTTTAGTCAATTTTACCTAAGTTAGGGTCATCGGGAAAGAGGATCATCAAGTAAAAGAAAATTTTTCCACCAGATTGGCCTATAGGCAAGTCTGTGGGGCAATTGATTTATTAGAGATTGATACTGATGAGCCCAGTCTATTGTACATGGTGTGAACTTTGGGCACCTGAGTCCTGGACTGTGTAAGAAAGAAGGCTGAACAACCATGAGGAATAACTCTAAACAGCTCTCCTCCATGGCTTTAGATTCAGTTCTTGCCTTTAGGTTCTTGCTTGAATTCTTTCCTTGACTTTCTGCTATGATGGACTGTGACATAGAAGTGTGTGTGTGTGTGTGTGTGTGTGTGTGTGTGTGTGTGTGTGTGTGTAGGTTCTGCAAATTCTAGGACTCTCAGAGTAACTATCTATGTAAAGCAAGTAGGAATTCAGGTTTAATGTGATTCAACAGTCAGCACTGTTTCAAATTTTTCAAGTATGACACCAGGCACATTATATTTAAGCACAGTGCAATTTGGGGGAAAGTATCCTGGTGTTTGTAACCCAACCTTTTATGTACAATAAGGCATAATTACATGAAAAATTTACTTTTCAAAGTACATATCACTTATTCCATATGGGTAGGTTCTATAGATAGACTTTATGTACTATCTTACGGGCCTAGGGGAGGAATGGGTATGGTCTCTCACACAGAGGTAGTACAGAGGTCACCTACACTATTAACCAATAGCCTTCCAAGCTGAAAACAGGTTATACATCCCTCTATTTGAATAGACAGACCTGCATGTTTAACATTCTGAGTTTCCTCGCTCCTTATCTGCAAACACAAGGACCTCTGTATGCCCAAGCGAAGTGCAAGTCAAACAAATTCTTTCCTCCATTAATTGACTTTTTCTCATTGTATTAATCACAGCAATAAGAGACAAACTAATACACTGGGTATTATGGTCAATAAGATTTTCAGAAAGGCTAATGTGCTGCTTCCTGTTCCCATTAACAGGGTAGAATTCTTTTGTCATTCACTTACCACATTTTCATATTAAACTGTTTCTACGTTGTACTGGATTAACAAATTTTTTTAAGTATGTGTTCTCTTGAATATTTTACTACATCCTGAATTATACATTTCTTATAATGTCATGTACTGAAAGATAGAATAACCAGAACATTTTAAGATTTTAAAAATAAATTTAAACCAAATTGAAAACTTTGTTAAAGGGCTATTAATCAAATTTTAGAAAGAATTTACTATAAATGTCTTTATTTTCTCAAAGGGATGAGTTGAGATGCATATCCAAGCTGTGTGAATACACAACTTACACTGAGCCCACTGCATTTCCTTTTCTGTTCCTAGGCCTAGGACTGGAAGTTTCTTTGTTTCTTTCCTTCTTCCTTTTGTTCTTTTTTCTTTATTTTTAATTTTATGTTGGTTATTTTATTTATTTATATTTCAAATGTTGTTCCCCTTCCCAGTTTGCTCTTCTCAAACCCCCTATTCCACTCCCTTACCCCTGCTTCTATGAGGGTGTTCCTCCACTCACCCTCCCACTCCTGCCTCACCATCCTAGCATCTCCTTATGCTGGGGCATCAAGCCTCCAAAGGACCAAGGTTCTCCCCTCCCATTTATGCCTGATAAGGTCATCATCTGTTACATATGCAGCTGGAGCCATGGATCACTCCATGTGTAATCTTTGGTGGATGGTTTTGTCCCTGAAAGCTCTGTGCAGGAGTGTGGGTCCAGTTAGTTGATATTGTTGTTCTTCCTATGGGTTTGCAATTCCCTTCAGTTCCTTCAGTCCTTCCCCTAACTAATCCATTAGGGTCCCTGTGCTCAATCCAATGGTTAGCTGCTAGCATCCTCATATATATTGGTCAGGCTCTGGCAGATTCTCTCAGGGACAGCTATACCAGGCTCCTGTCAGCAAGTACTTCTTGGAATCAGCAATAGTGTCTGGATTTGGTATCTGCAGATGGATTGGATCCTTAGGTGGGGCAGTCTCTGGTTGGATTTTCCTTCAGTCCCTGCACCATTCTTTGTCTCTGCATTTCCTTGAGGCACAAACAATTCTGAGTTCAAACTTTTGAGATGGGTGGGTGGCCCCATCACTCAACGGGCACCATACCTATCCACTGGACATGGTCTCTATAGGTTCTATCTCTCCCTCATTGGGTGTTTCATCTATTGTCATCCCTGTTGAGTCCTAGAAACCTTTTGCTTCCCTAGAATCTGGGACTGTATTGTGGCTTATCGCAGTTCCCCATGCCACACTGCTACACGCTTCGGTTCAATTTCCTATCACTGTACTTCTCCCCCATCTTTCCCCACACCGGATTCTATCGTCTTTTCTCCTCCTACTCCCTCTCCCTTCCGGATACCTCTCTCTCTCTACCATCTGTGATTATTTTCTTCCACATTCTAAGTAGGATTGAAGCATCAACACTTTGGTCTTCCTTCTTCTTGAAGGAAGTTGTATCATGGATATTGTGATCTTTGGGGCTAATATTCACATATCTTGTGTGTTCTTTTGTGACTGGTTTACCTCACTCAGGATATTTTCTAGTTTTATATATTTGCCTGTGAATTTAATGGGGACATTATTTATAATATCTGAGTAACACTCCATTGTGTGAATGTTCCTTATTCTATGTATCCATTCCTTGGTTGAGGGACATCTAGGTTGTTTCCAGCTTCTGACTATTGTAAATAAGGCTGCTATGAACATAGAGGAGCATGTCCTTATTATATGTTGGAGCATCTTTTGCCCAGGAGTGGTATAGCTGGGTCCTGAGGTAGATATATTTCCAATTTTCTGAGGAATGGCCAGACTGATTTCCAGAGTCATTATATCACCTTGCAACCACTCCAGCAATGGAGGAGTGTTCTCCTTTATCCATGTTCTCACAAGCATCTGCTGTCACCTGAGGGTTTTTTCCAATTTTTTATTAGATATTTGCTTCATTTACATTTCAAATGCTATCCTGAAATTCCCCTATACCATCCCCCCCCCTGCTCCCCTACCCACCCACTCCCACTTTCTTAGCCCTGGGCATATAAAGTTTGCAAGTCCAGCGGGTCTCTATTCCCAATGATGACAGACTAAGCCATCTTCTGCTACATATGCAGCTAAAGGCATGAGCTCTGGGGGGTACTTGTTAGTTCCTATTGCTGTTCTACTTATAGGGTTGCAGACCCCTTCGGTTCCTTGGGTACTTTCTCTATCTCCTCCATTGGGGGTCCTGTATTCTGTCCAATAGCTGACTGTGAGCATCCACTTCTGTGTTTGCCAGGCACTGGCATAGCCTCACACAAGACAGCTATATCAGGGTCCTTTCATCAAAATCTTGCTGGCATATGCAATAGTGTCTGCATTTGGTGGCTGATTATGGAGTGGATCCCCAGGTGGGGTAGTCTCTGGATGGTCCATCCTTTTGTCTTAGCTCTAAACTTTGTCTCTGTCACTACTTCCATGGGTATTTTGTTCCATATTCTAAGGAGGAATGAAGTATCCACATGTTGGTCGTCCTTCTTGATTTTCTTGTGTTTGGCGAATTGTATCTTGGGTATTCTAAGTTTCTGGGCTAATATCCACTTATCAGTGAATGCATATCAAGTAAGTTCTTTTGTGATTGGGTTACCTCACTCAGGATGATATCTAGGTTGTTTCTAGCTTCTGACTATTGTAAATAAGGCTGTTATGAATATAGTGGAGCATGTCCTTATTTTATGTTGAAGCATCTTTTGCCCAGGAGTGGTATAGCTGGGTCCTGAGGTAGATATATTTCCAATATTCTGAAGAATGGACAGACTGATTTCCAGAGTGGTTGTACCAGCTTGCAATCCCACCAGCAATGGAGGAGTGTTCCTCTTTCTCCACATCCTCACCAGCATCTGCTGTCAC
>NC_034611.1:33283361-33305014 GCF_900095145.1 Mus pahari | reverse complement strand
GAGAGAGAGAGAGAGAGAGAGAGAGAGACAGAGAGAGACAGAGAGAGAGAGAGAGAGAGAGAGAGCTTTCTGAGTCATCTGTTTTGCTCTTTGTCTGCATCATCTGCCCTGGAGTCTTTCTTCCTCAAGTTGTGTCTTCCATGTGGAAGGATTTCTTATTCAGATGGGATCTTTATCTTTTTGAATGGAACCCATAGTTTTTCATCTCCAGTGGAAGTGTAGACAAACCCCGTTTCCCAATGTAATACCTTTCCTGACTTCCATTCTGATGTTAAAATATCTTTAAAATACACAGGTTTATTTAATTTAATAGGTTTTCCTTCTTCCTTCCTTTTCTCCCTTCTCCCCCTTCTCTCTCTCTCTCTCTCTCTCTCTCTCTCTCTCTCTCTCTCTCTCTCTCTCTCTCTCCTTCCTTTCTATAATACAGTGTCTTTCAGCAGATAGTGTTGTTGCTTCACTGGCATTCAATAAATTTAAAGCCAATAAAGTATTACTCAGTCCACCTCTGGAAGTTCTTATTCCCACTTCCTGATTATCAAGATACAATTAGGTAGTTATGAATCCACGCAAATCAAAAGCTAGTATTTTAATTTTTCAACTAGACAGCTAACCACTTGCATTCTATGTCTGGCTCCATGACAGTGAGCTGGGCTTCCTATTGATTTAAATATAGAAACTATCAAGCCATATAACAGGAGATGTCAATATACAGTTTCAGTTAAACTTCTGAGGTTGAAGATATATTAATCTGAGCTCCCTGTTGTTGTAATAGATATCTTCCCTGTACGTTTGTGGCTATATCTGACATAGAGGCTTTATCTTCCCATTTGACCTTTTGATTCCCCACATTTAATCTGTCTTACACTTTGTGCTTTACTGTGAGCCTATGGTACCTAATGCAATTGATTTTGTAAATCAGCATATTGATTTTAAGCTAAAAATTGATCTTTTATCATATAAATACTTTTAGACCTATTACAATATTTCATAATTTCAACTTCTTCTTGTTACCATGTCAGCTATTGTAATTGAGAACCAGCTTTCAATATAGCTGCTGCTAAATCTTTTCAATCTTAGAGTATTTAAATCTGTCTCATAGAGGGTGAGTGCATTCCATAAGTTATCATTGATTCTTTAAAATGTTAAAGATCTTATATTTTAACAGGATTTCAGTATTTGTTCTGTGGTGACAGGGGAAGCTAGTGGGAATGGTAACCTTTCCCCAGATTCATTAAGAAGTGGCACTGTAGGTTCAATGGGCTGTCTATTGTGATCCTCGGTTTCATTACACACCATAGGTTCATAATTATGCGCTTTCTGTTCTCTTACTTCCTCTGTCTTTTGTCTCTCAAGCCTTTTGTTCTTTCATAGATAATTTTTCTTGTTATATAGCTATTTGTCTTGATGTACACTTATTTTTTCAACCTTTTTTGGGGAGAAAATATATAAAGATTGCAATTGAAAATAGGGAAGGCTTTACACTGGTGGTCGTAGTTGCAATCAGCACTGCAGTCGCTTTTCCAAGTAACAATCAAGTAACATTTCCTTGCTGTCAAAAGGTCTGAAGTGGAGTTTTCCATTTTGGTGATGCAGAAAGAGACTGTCTATATAATTAAAAATGTATTTTGGGATGGTGACTCTGATTCACTGTCTCAGAAGCTCCTGTGGCTCCTGTGTTTCCTAAAACTTTTTGGGCACCCAGCCAAACTCAAAGAACTGAGGGTTTCCCTGGAGATGATCCCAGACAAATTTCTCCTTGGTGGCTTTCTGTCAGATGTCTCCTGCACTCTGCTAGGTTTCGGTCAGAAGTCGGCCAACTTATTCTACCTTAATACAAAAGCTCACATTATACTGTTAAACATTTATCAGTTTTTTTTAAAGTTAAGCCATGAAGTAAAACCATATAAAATATTCTTCATCAAAAATTAATAAAAATATCACAAATACATATATAAACATCTGTAAATTGTTAAAGCCCACAAGTTTTATGATTGCAAAACAGAATTTTCAAACACATTTACTTTAAAATGTGTTAAGAATTGTTTCCTTCATTTATAAACTGAAAATACTGCAATGAACCATGTATCTCTCCTCGGACTGCCTCTCCTGATTACCACCATTCACATTTAATGGGATATTGAGGTTGAAGCTTTGATTGAAGCTGACAACATGTAATTTATGCTCCAAGTCAAAGGGGCGTGTCAAATACAATTGTCTGTTCACGAAAGGTAGTTGAAACTACCTCAAAAAGGGTTTCATGCTTGTTCAACTTCTAACGTAAGTAGTCTTGAGTTAAGAACTAAGAGAGAAAATGTACTAGAGAACCAAAAGAATTTATTTAAAAGCTGTGGGATGAAGAATGCTGCTGTCTAATTTTTATTACTCAGCCGTATTTTGGGGCAAAAAGGTGGAGATAACCTTCCTTTGCCTCAAGTACAGAGAAAAACAATTTGAAAGATATTTTACAGAGATGCAAATTTTATACACAATAATATAGGGACAGTATAGACGAGGCAGCGCTCCCTTGAAAGGTGATACACAGGAAACTGGAACAGAAGAAATTGGACTCTCTAGCATGGCTTGGTTAAAATGCGCACTTATTTTTTATCTTGAAAAAATAATCAAACCACATAGAAAAGTGGATGTATAGCTTTTTAAAGTCTTGTCCCCCCCCCCCAAAAAAATGATGGAACCAAGGCTCTAGAGACAGTGAGTTGGTTACTAGCAGACCTCTAGAAACCAAGGGGAAAGATTTTCAGCTAAGACCATACTGCCCAAGGGAAGATTCCAAGAAGGTGCTGAAGACGGAGGTAATGGAATTCTCTTTCTCATTTTGGTTACTGTTACATTTAAAGACTCTTTTCAGTTGTAACTATGTAGAATTTCCAAATATACCAAAGGAATACAACTTGGATAGAAGGGTTGAAGATGTTTGGTTTGGTGAGGTGGCCTAGTAAGTAAAGACACTTGCTGTTCAACCCGACAACCTGAATCCAATTCTCAGAAGTCACAAAAAAATGTGAAAAAAAATTTTTTTAGTCCTCAAAGTTAGTCTTTGGCCACTACAGGCATGTATATGCAAAATGGAGCGTGCCCCATATGCCCCCAATAATAGCTTTTTAAGTTAAAGTGTGATTAATTTTATTAATATCCACATATAAATGAGTACATACCATATTAATCTTTCATAGTTGGAGTTATCTATTTCAGGATGATTCCATGGAATTTCCACTTTAGATTTCCACATTACCTTCAAAGGCCCCAATTCCAGTCATCTCCCTGTTCTCCCTTGCCTCCATCTCCATCTGGGTCTGTGGGTTGTAGTATGAGAATCTGGTACTTACCAGCTAATACCCACTTTTAAGTGAGTGCATTTGATGTTTATCTGGGTTTCATCACTTGGCATGATTTTTTTCTAAGTCCATCCACTTGCGTGCAAATTTCATTTCATGTCACATTTGAAATGGCTGAGTAATGCTCAATTGTGTAAACATACTACCTTTTTGTTAGCCTCTTTTCTATTGAGGGAAATCTAGGTTGTTTTCAGTTTCTGGCTATTATGAATAAAGCATCAATGACCATGAACACATGTACTTTTGGTAGGATGAAGCATCCTTTTGGTATATACTCAAGAAAGGTATAGGTGGTTCTTGAGATAGATGATTCCCAACTTTGTGAGGAACTCCCACACAGACTTTCATAGGAACAATACAAGTTAATACTTCCACCAGCAATGCTCCCCTTATTCCACATGCTTACCTACATGAACTGGCTTGTTTCTTGTTGATTCATCTTAGCCATTCTAACAGATATACAATGGAATCTCAAAGTATTTTGATTTGCATTTCCCTGATGGCTAAGGTGTTGAATATTTCTTAAAGTGTTCCCACCCATTTGAGTTGTAGCACGAAATATTAAAAAAGCACTCACACTACTGGCAGACAGACCTGCCTGTTCTCAGCCAAGTAGATTCTCTGACCCAGAGCTCTGAAATCTCTCCACCTGGCTCACTAAGTTCCCGTGGTGGGCCACTTGCTATGCCAGCCCCACACTTCCAAAATCCCTTTTCTCTGGAACTCAGTTGAGTTGTCTTGTGAAGGGAAACACCACACAATCTTAGTTTAGAATAAAAAAGCAACACAATTGCTGGGCGTACTAACTAGTATCCTAATGTGTTAGCCATTCTAAGTTATAAATCTTCTAATAGCAGATACCAATGACTCCACCACCTGAACAGTGGGTCTCCCCTAACTGCATTTTGTCTCCATCATCATTGCCTTCCAAAAGAATGTATCTTTCTCCTGCTTCCCCTCCTTCTCTCTCCAACCCAGAAGTCCTGCCTACTCCTTGCCTAGTGATTGGTCTCCTGGAAACTTTATTTATTAGGGAAAGGTTCTGTCATATTTGACTTTCATCAAAAAAGAATTCTCTGCTTAAATACATATCCTATTTTCTAACTGAATTGCTTGGTTTTGTGATATAGACTTTCTTAATTTGTTTAAATATTTTGAATATTAATCTGCTGTCAGATATGGAGTTGGTACAAATATTTTCTCAAATTATCCTGCCACCGCTCTGCCCACTTTCATCAGACTGGCTGATCCATAAAGGTTAGATTCCCTCCCTCTGCTCACTTATTCTGCTCACTGTCTCCTCTGGGGCATGCCCAGTGGATCTGAGGAGCTGACTATTCTCCCAGACACACCTTTACCTGTCTTCCTCCAACATCATACTCTTCCACAAGTGTCCTCAGGTGAGTTCTTAACTGCTGAGTATCACTTCCAACCTAAGGATAATCACCCACCAGAGCCCTGCCACACCAAGGTCATTGGAAATATGCTTTCTCACAGTAGCTAATACAACAGGAATATCCCAAGAGAATCAGATGGGTAAAGGCTCATGAAAGAACATAGTCAACAAAATCTAGGGCAATATGACACCTTCAGAGCACAGCTGTCCTACTAATGCATGCTCTGGATATCCTAACACAAACAATGCCCAAGAAAATGACCTCAGATACATTCAATCTTATAAAGATGATAGATGCCTTTAAAGAAGAAATAACTAAATCCCTGAAAGAAATACAAGAGAATACAACTGAATAGGCAGAAGCCTTTAAAGACTAAACAAATGAATACATGAGATTCTGGGCTAATATTCACTTATCAGTGAGTATATACCATGTATGTTTGTGTCTGGGTTACCTCACACAGGATGATATTATCTAGTTCCATACATTTGCCTTTGAATTTAATGAAGTCATTGTTTAATAGCTGAATACTACACCATTCTGTAATTGTACCACAATTTCTGTATCCATTCATCTGTTCAGGGATATCTAGGTTGTTTCCAGTGTCTGGCTATTATAAATAAGGCTGCTATAACCATAGTGGAGCATGTGTTCTTGTTATATGTTGGAGCATCTTTTGGGCATATGCCCAGGAGTGGTATAGATGGGTCTTCAAGTAGAACTACTATCAGTTTTCTCAGGAATGTAGTCCCAACAGCAATGGAGGAGCATTCCTCCTTCTGTGCATTCTTCTCAGTGTCTGTTGTCACCTGCATTTTTTATCTTAGCCATTCTGACTGGTGTGAGGTAGAATCTCAGGGTCACTTTGATCTGCATTTCTCTGATGACTAAGGATGTTGAACATTTCTTTAGGTTCTTCTCAGACATTCGAGATTCCTCAGTTGAGAATTCTTTGTTTAGCTCTGTGCCCATTTTTAATATAGTTATTTGATTCTCAGGAGTCTAACTTTTGAGTTCTTTTTCTATTTTTAATATTAGCCCTTTATTGGATATAGGATTGGTAAAGGTCTTTTCCCAATTTGTAGGTTGCCGTTTTATCCAATTGACAGTGTCCTTTTCCTTACAGAAGCTTTTCAATTTTATGAGATCCCATTTGTCTATAGTTACTCTCAGAGCCTGAGCCATTGGTGTTCTGTTCAGGAAACTTTACGCTGTTTTGATGTATTTGAGGTTCTTTCCCACTTTCTCTTCTTTTAGATTCAGTGTATCTGGTTTTATGTGGAGGTCCTTGATACGCTTGTACTTAAGCTTTGTACAAGGGGATAAAAATGGATTAATTTGCATTCTTCTACAAGCTGACAGCCATTTGAGACAGCACCATTTGTTAAATATACTATTTTATTTCCACAGGATGATTTTGGCTTCTTTGTCAAAGGCCAGAGATGACCATAGGCGTATGGGTTTAATTCTGGGTCTTCAATTCTGTTCCATTGATCTACTGGTCTGCTTCTCTACAGACCCCCAAGCTATTTTTATAACTATTTCACTGTAGTACAGAGGTTGAAGTCAAGGATGGTGATTTACCAAGAAGTTCTCTTAATGTTGAGATTAGATTTTGCTATCCTGCAGTTTTTGTTATTCCAGATACATTTGAGGATTGCTCTCTCTATCTCTGTGAAAAATTGAGTTGCAATTGTGAAGAGGATTGCATTGCATCTGTGGGTTGGTTTTGGTAAGATGGTCATTTTTACTATGTTAATTCTGACAACCCATGAGCATGGGAGATTTTTCCATCTTCTGATATCTTCTTGATTTCTTTCTTCAGAGACTTGAAGTTCTTGTCGTACAGATCTTCTGCTTACTTGGTTAGAGTCACACCAAGATATCTTACTATTTTTTGTTACTATTGTGAAGGGTGTTATTTTCATCATTTCTTTCTCAGCCCATTTATCCTATAAGGAGAGGAAGGCTACAGATTTGTTTGAGTTAATTTTATGTACAGCCACTTTTCTGAAGTTGTTTATCAGCTGTAGGATTTCTCCAGTGGAATTTTTAGGGTCACTTATATATACTATCATATCATCTGCAAATAGTGATATCTTGACTTCTTCCTTTGCAATTTGTATCCCAGTGACCTCCCTTTGTTCTATAATTGCTATAGTTAGAACTTTAAATACAACATCAAATAGGTAAGGAGAGTGTGGGTAGCCTTGTCTATTCCCTGATTTGAGTGGGAGTGCTTCATATTTCTCGCCATTCAGTTTGATGTCGACTATTGGTCTGTTGTATATTGTTTTTATTATGTTTAAGTATGGGCATTGAATTCCTAATCTTTCCAAGACTTTTAACATGAAGGGGTATTGAACTTTGTCAAATGGTTTTTAAAATCTATTAAGATGATCATGTGTATTTTTTTCTTTACATTGGTAGATTTCCGTATATTGAACCATACCTGCATAACTGGTATGAAGCCTAATTGATAATGGAGAATGATAGTTTTGATGTGGTCTTGGATTCAGTTTGCAAGTATTTTATCGAGTATATTTAGCATCGATATTTATAAGAGAAATTGCTTTGAAGTTCCCTTTCTTTGTTGGGTCTTTGTGTAGATTAGGTATCAGAGCAACTGCGGCTTCATAGAACAAATTGGGTAGTGTTCCTTTATATTTTGTGGAATATTTGAAGAGTATTGGTATTAGGTTTTATATGAAGGTTTGGGAAAATTCTACACTAAAACCATATGATCATAGGATTTGTTTTTCTTTTGATTGGGAGACATTTAATGATTACTTATATTTCTTTAAGGCTTATGGGACTGTTTAGATGGGTTACCTGATCCTGATTTCACTTTAGTACCTGGTATCTGTCTAGAGAATCATCTGTCTCATCTAGAACTTCCAATTTTGTTGAGTATATTCTCTTTTAGTAGGATCTGATGATTTTTTAGATTTCTTCAGTTTCTGTTGTTATGTTTCTCTTTCATTTCTGATTTTGTTAATTTGGATACTGTCTCTGTACCCTCTGGTTAGTCTAGTTAAGTGTTTATCTTGTTTATTTTCTCAAAGAACCAGTTCCTGGTTTGGTTCTCTGTATAGTTCTCTTTGCTTCTACTAGGTTGATTTCATCCCTAGGTTTGATTATTTCCTTCTATCTACTCCTCTTGACTTTGTTTCTTTTTTCTAGAGCTTTCATATGTGCAGTTAAGTTGCTAGTGTACACTCTTTATGGAGGCACTCAGAGCTATGAGTTTTTCTTTTAGCACTGCTGTATGCCGCAAAATGCTGGGTCCAGTTTGTATATCCATTCTGTTAGCCTTTCCCTTTAATTTGGAGAATTGAGTCCATTTATGATCAGATATTAAGGACCAATAATTGTTGCTTCCTTTTATTTTTGCTGTTAGAGGTAGAATTATGTTTGTGTGATTCACTTCTTTGTTTTGTTGTGAGAAGACTGATTTCTTGGTTTGTGTTGGGTGTAGATTTCCTCCTTGTGTTGGAGTTTTCTTTCTGTTATCCTCTGTAAGACTGGATCTGTGGAAAGATATTGTTTAAATTTGTATTTACCTTGAAATATCTTGTTTTCGCAATCTATGGTGATTGGTAATTTTGCTGGATATAGTAGCTTGGACTGGCATTTGTTCTCTTAGGGCCTCTATGAAATTTGCCTAAGATCTTCTAGCTTATAGAGTCTCTATTGAGAAGTTTGCGTAATTCTGATAGGTCTGCCTTTATATGTTACTTCACCTTTTTCCCTTAACTCTTTTAATATTATTTCTTTGTTATGTGCATTTGGTGTTTTGATTATTATGTGACAGGAGGAATTTTTTTCTGGTCCAACTTTTTTGATGTCCTACATGCTTCTTGTATGTTTCACAAAGTATTTTAAAAAAAAATCACAGAAGAAAACTTCACAACCTAAAATAAGAGATGCATATATAAATACAAGAAGCTTATAGAACACCAACTATACTGGAACTGAAAAATAAATCCTCTCACCTCATAATAATTAAAGCATAATATCTACAGAACAAAGACAGAGTATTAAAATGGCAAGGGGAAAAGGACAAGCATGTATTCTACAAAGTTTGAAAATCTTAATGAAATGGATGATTTTCTAGACAGATACCACTTACCAAAGTTAAGTCAAGTTTAGGGAAACTAAACGTCCTGCATAACTCCTATAGAAATAGAAGCAGTCATTAAAAGTCTCTCAACCAGAAGAAGAAGAAGAAGAAGAAGAAGAAGAAGAAGAAGAAGAAGAAGAAGAAGAAGAAGAAGAAGAAGAAGAAGAAGAAGCCAAGGACTAGATGGTTTTCATGCAGAAAATCACAGAAGAGCTAATATCAATGCACTGCAAACTATTCCACAAAAGAGAAACAGAAGGAACATTGCCGAACTTATTCTTTGAAGCCACAAACACTCTGATACCTAAAACACACAAAGACCCAACAAAGAAAGAGAACTTAAGACTAATTTCTCCTATAAATAAAAAAATGCAATAAAATACTGGCAAACTGAACTTGGAAACACACTGAAAACATCATTCACCATGATTATGTAAGTTTCATCCAAGACACCCTATTATCATTCAATATATGAAAATCTATCAAAGAAATTCACCATATAAACAAACTGAATGAAAAAGTCACATCATCATTTTATTAGAGTCTGAAAAACACTTTGAGGAAAACCCATACAATGGAAAAACAAAAGCATCTTCAACAAACCATGCTTGGTCTAACTGGATATCTGCATGTAGACTAATACAGAAAGAATTTACCTATCACAAAGATAAGTTCTGCACAAAACTCAAGTCCAAGTGGATCAAAGACCTCAACATAAGACAAGATACACTGAATCTATAGAACAGAAAGTGGGAAATAGCTTTGAACTCATTTGCACAGGTTAGAGCATCCTGAACAGAAAACCAATGTTTCAGGCTTTAAAGTCAACAAATGAAAAATGGTATCTTATGAAACTGAAAACTTCTGAAGGCAAAGGACACTGACAGTAAGACAGGATGGCAGTTTACAGATTGAGAAAGGATCATTACCAACCTTACATCTGACAGAGGGCTAGCTAATACCCTAAATCTGTATAGAATTCGAGATGTTGTGAACTACCATCCCAATAACCCAATTAAAAATGGGGTATAGTCAAACCTAGATACTAATGCACATGCCAGCAAGATTCTGCTGAAGGGACCCTGATATAGCAGCCTCTTGTGAGGCTATGCCAGTGCCTGGCAAACACCGAAGTGGATGCTCACAGCCAGCTATTGGATGGAACACAGGGTCCCCAATAGAGGAGCTAGAGAAAGTACCCAAGGAGCTGAAGGGGGCTGCTACCCTGTAGGTGGAACAACAATATGAACTAACCAGTACCCCCCCCCCNGNGCTTGTGTCTCTAGCTGCATATGTAGCAGAAGATGGCCTAATCGGCCATCANTGGGANGANAGGNCCCTTGGTCTTGNAAACTTTATATGACCCAGCACAAGGGAACGCCTGGGCCAAGTAGTGGGAGTGGGTGGGTAGGGGAGCAGGGGTGGGGTGGGGGGTATAGGGAACTTTCGGGATAGCATTTGAAATGTAAATAAAGAAAATAATAATAAATTTTTAAAAAAAAATGGGGTATAGTGCTAAACAGAGAATTCTCAAGAGAGGAATCTCAAATGACAATGAAGTACTTAAAGAAATGTTTGCTACATCCACTCCAGTAGTGACTCGCATTACAGGTTTGGAAACCTGGAAGCAGTCCTTAGGCAAATAGTTTCAAGGAAACTCAGCCTCCTCTACATTGCATTCTAATAGCTAGGAATGCCCCAGATTTGTCCTGCAATATTGTGGAGGGTCCTGCATGCTTTCTTACAGTATTTTACTGGATAAGAGTTAGAAATCTCAGGGAAAGCTCAGCTAAGCATACTTTTAGAATCTTCATTACAGCCAAGTTACTTTCATATGCAAGTATTTACCAAGGCCTAGGAAATAGGGGAGTTGTGATATTAAATTATTCATGAGAAGGTCTGCTATTGCAGAACCCCCTGGTGCTAGCTCTCACAAGGCTCAAAGGAGTAGCACAAACTGTGACTAGGGTGTGAAATCCTTACCTGTCTTTAGCTGACCCTAGGCAGAGCTATTTTATATTTAGGGTAAACATTACCTGGAGCCTGTAAGTCCTTTTGAAATCATTCCTCTGTTTTGTGTCAGAT
This sequence comes from Mus pahari, assembly GCF_900095145.1. Classification (NCBI taxonomy): domain Eukaryota; kingdom Metazoa; phylum Chordata; class Mammalia; order Rodentia; family Muridae; genus Mus; species Mus pahari. The sequence continues at coordinate 33,294,056 of NC_034611.1, read as the reverse complement.
AACTTCAATGTACTTTGTCTACTGTGACACCCTACCCCTTTGTTTTCTGTATTATATAAGACTGGTGTTCACTTTGTGAAAATACACTTAGATTCTACACGCTCTCTCATGTCAGTCTGTTTGTCATCCGCCAAATCCATGCCTGTCTGCCACCAGAGACCCATTGCACACAGATAGGAGACCCCAAAAAGGAGGTAGTCTGCACCAAATGTTCAAAATTCTTTGTCACAAAGGAAATTGAAATCAACATGATTCTGAGATCCATTTTACAGCAGTCCAAATGGCTAAGATCAAAACCTGAACTGATAGCAAGTGCATGTGAAGATGTGGAGCAATGGGAACATTCCTCCGTTTCTGGTAGGACTGCAAACTTGTACAACTATTTTGGAAATCAAATTTTCAGTTTCTCAGAAGACATAAATAGCTCTACTTCAAGATCTTGCTATATTACTCCAGGGAATATACCCAAAAGACACTGTAGGTGTTTTATTCAGAAAACTCTCTCATTTGCTAATATGTCAAAGGTATTACCCAATTTATTTTTAAATGTTTTTATTAGATATTTTCTTCATTTATATTTCAAATGCTATTCCAAAAGTCCCCTATACCATCCCCCTGCCCTGTTCCCCTACCCACTCAGTCTCACTTCTTGACCCTGGTGTTCCCCTGTTCTGGGCATATAACGTTTGCAAAACCAAGGGGCCTCTCTTCCCAATGATGGCCAACTAGACCATCTTCTGCTACATATGCAGCTAGAGACATGAGCTCTGGGGGTACTGATTAGTTCATATTGTTGTTCCACCTATAGGGTTGCAGACCCCTTCAGCTCCTTGGGTAATTTCTCTAGCTCTTCCATTGGGGGCCCTGTGCTCCATCCTATAGATGACTGTGAGCATCCACTTCTGTATTTGCCAGGCACTGACATAGCCTCACAGGAGACATCTATATCAGGGTCCTTTCAGCAAAATCTTGCTGGCATATGCAATATTGTCTTGGTTTGGTGGCTGATTATAGGATGGACCCCGAGTGGGGCAGGTACACTGTGTCTGGTTTTAGATGCACCTGTTTTCATTATGCCACAGGTAGGCAGCTGTCTGGTTTAATCAGCACCATTTATTGAAGATATTATATTTTTTCAGTGGGTTTTTCTGACTTTATCAAAATTCACAAATCCACACATGTGTATGTAGATGGCTTCAGTTTGATTTTCTTTGAGCAATATGTCTGTTTTTACTACAATAGCAATTGACTTTTATTATGATATCACTGTAGTACAAACTTTAGGAATGGAGAAAGCCCCAGCAGTTCTTTTATAGTCAAGATTAACTATCCTGCTTCCTTCCTTCCTTCCTTCCTTCCTTCCTTCCTTCCTTCCTTCCTTCCTTCCTTCCTTTCTCTCCTTCTTCTATTTCTTCTTCTTCTTCTTCTTCTTCTTCTTCTTCTTCTTCTTCTTCTTCTTCTTCTTCTTCTTCTTCTTCCTTTCTTTCTTTTTTCCTTCTTTCTTTTCCTTTTCCTTTCTTCCTTCTTTTCTCTTTTTTTCCTTTTTTCTTTTTTTATTGGATATTTTCTTTATTTACATAATCAAATGTTATCCCCTTTCCTGGTTTTCCCTCTGAAAAACACCCACACCCCTTCCCCGTCCCCTTGGTCACCAACCCACCCACTCCTGCTTTCTGGCCCTGGCATTCCCCAATACTGGGGCATACAGCCTTCATAGGACAAAGGGCCTCTTCTCCCATTGATGTCCCACTAGGCCATCCTCTGCTACATATGCATCTGGAGCCATGAGTCCCACCATGTATGATCTTTGGTTGCTGGTTTAGTCCCTGGGAAATCTGGGGTTACTGCACATACTGTTGTTCCTCCTATGGGAAACAATTTTGTTTTTGCAATGGTAGCAAGGCATCTGAGACTAGAATGATTACAAAACTAGGTGCTGATTTCTGGATTTGTCTTTGTTCGGTGTATATTTTGTTCCTTGGTTTGTTTCCCCTCTAGATTTTTTTAGATCGACCTATTAGGGTTTTATTGCTGTGGATAGACACCATGGCAGAGGAAACCCTTACACAGACAACATTTACATGGGGCTGGCTTTAATTTTCAGAAGGTCAGTCCATATCATCAAGGCAGGAGCAAAATATCCACAGAAGATGTGATCAGATAAGAAAGGAATGCTGCAACAGGTTATCTATTGCAGAGACAGGGATGAGGCTGGGAGACTAGGTTTAGAGGAGGGGAAGAAGTAGAAATGGTCTTCAATTAATTTACCTGTTTCCCTAGTCTGCTCAACGAATATTGGCTAGTGTTGGAGGATGGGATATTGGGATGGGTTAAAAGAAGAAGATTTGGATGGGGAGATCTTTGTGATCTATTGTCAATAGAGTCAGAAAGAAAGGGGAGATGGAAGAAGATGCTTTGCTACAGAGTTTGGAATGAGACCTAACAGACTGGGAGCAAAGAGGCAGAAGGTGTGGCTAATATCCACTCTCACCCTATCTGCTTCCGTGGCAGTAGTGACCTTGGAGCAGAGAGTGCTTGTTGAGGTTATGGGTTGGAATGAAGCTAAGAGTCAGGGAAGGAATACTAGGAGGGGAATATCTGTGGGATCCATAGTAAATGAGGGCAGGAGGGCAGGGAAGGTTGAAGCATGTGTTTTGTTGCAGATCTAGGGATGAGGCTCACTTTCAAATTGTCTTGATAAAGTCAATATTGTGCTCATACGAAACCCTGAGAAATGCCCAATAAAACAGAAAATCATAGGCTACTCTTCCTATGCACATATATGCAAAAAATAAAATAAAATAAACCCTAGTATTTCATGGTCCATTTTTCTTTTAATTCTTCATTTACATATCATGTGAATATATTTTCCTAAATGCATACATATATATTTGTCAATACATAAATGTAACCTTTTCAGTCCATATGTGCTTATGGTCTCAGGTCTGATCACTAGTTATTGATACTACTATTGGATGCTCTACCCTGGAGAAGACCATTCCTTTTGTTCTCAACATTTCCCAGTTGCCTGTATCTTCTTAATATTTATCATAGACTCATGAGCACCTGTGGCCAAAATAAGGGTAGAGAATCTTATGAGGGCAGATGCTCTGGGTTATGAGCTTGCGAGGTTTGTTTCAATCACCTGCCCTTAGGAAAACTGACCTTTAGTTAGTGTCTTGGGAACTTTCTGTTTGATGTATATTGGAGATTGGCTAAAAAGACCTTAACTGAGATGAATTGAAGTCAGATTTCAGTAGAACTAGAGTAGCTATCTTTAGCCTTGAGAGCAAAATTTAAGTACCTTATTTGGAAACCACTCAAATATTAATTATCTTTAATGCACAAAAATAGTGTTTCTTTTGTGAGAAGAGCTAAGTTAATTTATTTCCTCCTCATCTTCCTCTTCCCTCCCTCCTTCCCTTGCCACATCTTTTTATTTCCTTCCTTCATTGACATAGAGTCTCAAGTATCCTAGGCTGGCCTCAAAAAATCACTGTCTTGTCAAGAACTATCTTGAATGTCTGGTCTTCCTGCCTCTACTTCCCAAATTCTTGGATTACAGGTAGGTACCAAGACACCCAGTTTATATGGTTCTCATGCTTCAGCCAGAGCTCATTGCTTGTGACGTATCTGTTCTCCCATACAAGCTACAATCTATATGTTATATTTTCTAGTCCATGTTTTTTTAATTTAACAAGACTAATGTTTGAAATTTTCTACTATTGCATTTTATGACTCTTTATTTAGAAACAGAGAATAGTATCAAAACCAAAAGTACAAGTTTTCTAATTACTACTTGAGAAAAGAATGCAAGGATATAAGTATTAACCCACTTTATTACTTTTAAGAATGATTTTAGAGATATAAGTCCTTTTTCATTTTAAAGTATAAAGACAGTTCACAAGAAATAATTGATACTTATGAATATTTTAATGCACAAACCAGTAATTAAGCATAAACTGTTCAGGAACATACATATGCTTATCTATGTATATGTAATTCAAGTTCAGCAAAGACAGAATTTGAATTAGTTTCATTGTCTGTGAAGGATACATATATTTACCAATGTCTCATGTTAAACATAAGGGAATAATAGAAACATTGTGAATTGTACCATAATTTAACTTAGTTTATATATATTGAAAACACTTATACTTATTTATCACAAATACTTTTAAATGGTTACAATCCAATATTGAGGCCCCATCCTAGTATATATAAAGTGCATGAAATAAGCATTTTTATTGGAACCAACTACTAGGGTTGTTATCTTGCCATACTATGTCAAATTAATTCATCTTATTGTATCTGTCCATTAGCATCCTTTAATGACCCAGAGCAAAATTATGTTCTAAATAATTTTAATCAGGTCAGACTGAGTCCAGGACCATTTCATACAAGATAAGATGATTGTAATCTTTTGATTTCTTTCTCTCTCTAGTAGATTACAGCCTATTTCAAACAAGACACAAACAAAACCTTCCAAGAAATATAATTAGAAGTGAAATTGCTTTAAAGCACCTTTGTCTCTGGAGGAACCTCTTCAACCTCTGTGATATGCTGGGATGTATCTAATCTAATGATCAGTGTGCACCAAGTAATTGAATGTCCCCGAGCTTGGCCCACTAAGAAACCTACGAACTTAATTCTCTTAGGATTTTCTCAATGTAAAAGGAAAAATGAACCCATGTTATCTACTTCGGATGAGAATCTGTTTACATTTGCAGTCTGTTTTCAGGGTTTATATAATTTTAGCACCTAAAAGCTAATCTTAAAAACACATTAATCAGAATGAACATACAGGGGTATAATTTTGAGATTTACCCCTTCAAAAATTTATCTTTATTTATTATGAACTACATCTTACCATTTGTAATGATACAATGGTCTCTAAGGGAATAAAAAGATCAATAGCTTGCTATTTGGAAGGTGAATGGGAATTTTCACTCTTGGTCTGGCTTAGGACTTTCATTGATTTAATTTTTTTTCTTGTGGCATTATTGGCAGTGAAACCCAGAGCTTTGATTAGGTGAAACATATGCTCTACCATTATGGTACACTTTAATCTCATATCAAGTCACTTTTCTGTAATATGGTGGTCTTTGACATATAGCAATTCTCAAAACTAGAATATACACATTTTCCCATGGTATGTAAAAAGAATAGTTGTAAGAAAGAAGTGTATAGAGCCCCCTTTTTTGAAAAATAACGCAGATTACTTCAAAATGAGATTTTATATTCAGCTTTCATTGACTAGCAGCCTCCTCAAGACCTAAGCTACTCTTTATCTTATCTACACATTTTGTGAAGATTGCTGTCTCACATATAACTTTCTCTTTATTAGCAATTAGCAGAGCTTCAGTCTGCAAGTCCCCCGAGAGAGTCACATCTGTCTCATAGACAACCTTGGAGAAATATGTGAGCACAAGGCAGTTTTTCTCATCTCTATGACTCTTTAATGTCTAAATGAGGAAACTGTGATTTAAAACATCTAGTCCTCAATATACAAACACGCTGACAATTGCTAAACTCCTAATTAAGTTATCTCATTTTCTTCGAACAACATTTTGGGAAAGTCATTTCTAAAGAGAATCTTTTAATGTAATTCCCCACATGGTCAGTTTCAGATAATAACCAGGTGGGTATAAAGTTTATAGACTTTTTTTTTTTTTTTTAAAGAAGTTGGTTACAAGGTGCTTGCATTTTAAACCCCATTAGTTTGTACCCCATAAATGCAATTATGTTTTTGTCTATTAATCACAATTTAAAAATCTTTGACCAGGACACAGTGCTGCCTATTCTTTAATTATACAAACACAAAAAAGCTTAAAGAATTATTAGGAAAAAAGTCATTAACGTAAAACTGGTCAACCTGCACAAATGTAAAAGATTAAGTACTGACTGGATATTCTGTGCTGTATTTTCTGTCCTTACCATCATTACCAGCACCATTTCTGATGTCCTCATTCCTTTGTGTTATCTGTCCCTACATAGGGAATTATCATTTCCCTATTTGTCTGTTTTAGTTGGTGCATTTTTGAATGACAGGCAATTGAATGACTGCAGTCTTTCTGGAGAGTCCTCTCAGTCTTTGAACAATTAAGTTCCTCTGTAACAGCATGCTCTCTGCTATCATTCATCTCTTGCTAGCTTCATTATCTTATGTGTATCATGCCCCTTCAATTCACAGCTCTGTTTCTCAGATTCATATTTATATCAGCTTTGAACTTCCATGTGAATTTCCTGACTCCTGCTATCATAATCAAATTAACATGTTCATCATTTCAATTGGGTAAACATTACAATATATTTCCTTTTTATCTCAGTAACAATTCCTTTATACCCAGTGGGACTAACATATCACTTATTATCGCTCAGTGTATTCCCATCCTTGCATCTCTAACTCTGAGTTAGTATTCTGTCAGTGTCATTGATTGCTGTACCCACTCTCCTGCCTCTCATATACTTTGATATAAATTTGGGGGGAAATCATAGTTAAATTAAATTCTCTATTGTCTATTGGAAATGTTGCTAGATGAGACCAGAAAATGATTCAATCATTATGACTGCCTGATAAACTCTTGGCTATTATCATCAAGTACATGTTTTTTATACTTGTATGATGATTACATTTCTCCATTTGTTTATTTTCCTCATATAATTGCTGACTCTACTATAATTTTACAACCAAAACTTCTTCAAGAAAACACATAAATTTCTACAATCATTGACCCATATTACATTTTTATCTTTTTGTTAAACTAGAGAAGAAATGCAAATCAAGAAAAACTTTGTGTGTTGAATACCATTCTCTTTTGTGTTGTACAAAAGATAGACTTTATTTGTCTTTAACTTTCTATTGCCTTCACTTTTTACTTGCACCACAATTAAAAGATAATGCTTTACTTAGATTACCAAAGTAATTTTAAAATGGTCTTTCTGCTTATCTTAACTCCTTTCAACTTAAACCAGGTAATTTGTCCTCCATAAACCCTCTTATGAGTTAAGATAACTGACATCTAGATATTTATCATAACCTGCAGGATGCATTTGAATATCCTTTCACTTTCTTTTCTGACCACATTCTCTACTTTTTTCCCTAGCATATTAAGCATTCCAAATGGTTTTCCTTTTGTACCTCTATTTTAATAACTGCCCTCCACACTGTCTTCTTGGATCCATGGTTACCCAGGACTTTTCCTTAATTATTTATTTTTCTGATTTGGTCTATTTTTTTAAAAATTTCTTTTCTTTTGTGGTTCTGTAGGTGATGTTAACATGCCACAGGGTAAAAATACACACATGATAGATCAAGTCATATTCTGATCAGGTATCTTTTTCATGAAGGAATTTTTTAATAGCCACACACCAAACTCAGTTTCAAGAAATCAACATGAAAATCTTTTTTATTACCTGTTTCTGAGACAAGGTATTGTGACTGGCTTTAATGTCAACTTGCTACAAATTAAAATTATCTGAATAGAGTCCCTTACCTGAACATCTGTGGTGATTATATGTAGTAAAGCCCACCTCAATTGTAAGTAACATCTTACGGTAGGAACCCAGATAAGAAAAGGTATGTCAGAAAGAAAATTATTCTAATCGTTGTGTGCTTGGCCTTCACTCTTGCTGCTGAGTTGATGCACTCCACAAGTTTCTTTGGTTATTAATTCTTTGTGAACAGAATGGGACCAGTGGCTCTCCAGGGGATTTCTGAGTTAAAGACACCAAAGTTTATAAATATATATATATATTTATAAACTTTATAAATATATATATATATATATATATAAACTTTATAAACTATATATATATATATATATATATATATATATATATATATATATATTCTATATAGAGATGAAGGATATATATGTTTTTTTCTTGGTTATATACAGAACCCTGACTAAAATGCAGGTTTTACTATAGAGACCAGCTTGGTCTTGAATTCATAAAGATCTGCCTGCCTACTGGGATTAAAAGTATGAGCCACTACTTTGTGCTTTACTACATTTTTTTTTTTTAGTTTTTGAAAAATCATATACACCTATAATGCATTTTGATTAAATCCACCTCTCAATCCCTGCCCTTCAGTGCCTCTCCTATCAGTCTACTTACTCCACTGCAACTTTGTGTTAACCTACTGTGTCCACTTTGTACTGCTTTGTGCACACGAGCACAAGGCCATCTGTTGAAGGTTACCTAGGTAACCTCACTGAGATCAACCCTAAAGAAACCTGACTCTTCTTAACCCAGCAGCCATTGATTGCCAATGCACACTCTGCAAAAAGTCAGTCTTCTTGAGCTCCGGCTAAATTTGGATTTTGGTTAGCTTGATACTATACAGGCCTTGGGTCTGCAGTCACAGTTGTTCAGTGTACAAATAACAGCGAGCAGGATGTGAGAGATGAAAAGGCAGGGACAAATGATCTGAAGGGAAAGTTAAATTTCCTTTTAGGAGACAGTGAAAACATATAACCATGTTGAAACAGAAAATTCCTTTAAGTATCTATAGCAGAATGTTCAGTTGTATTTTGGGATTTAGTTAATTAAAATTCAAATTAAATTTCACTCGTCTGTTTTTATGAAGTTTTGTGTAATTAGACAATTAAATAAAAACTAAGAAAGAGTGAGTCCTGTCGAGCACAGGGGTGTTGGGAAGCAAGTGGAGTTGATACCCCACATGGCAATTTGGTGAGTTTCATTACAGGGATTTAAAGAAAGCCCATGTTTTCTTAATATGGGGGCTCTTTTTCAATGAGATGTTCCCCATAATAGAAAAGGAAAGGAAACTCTAGATCCAGAGGAGAACAAAGACAGAAAAGATAGACCACCAGCCCTCTGTCTCCTGAGAGCCTTGCCAGTACCTGAAAAATACAGAGGTGGATGCTCACAACCATCCATTGGACAACAGAGTCCCTAATGAAGGAGCTAGAGGAAGTACCCAAGAAGCTGAAGGGGTTTGCAGACCCTAGGGACTGGACTCAGTTGGTCTCTCAACCCAGGGTAAACAGGATCTCAGTATTCAGGTGGGCAAGGAGTTGGCAAAAAGTGACAAACAGACAATGACACAGAGAGAGTGTTGCATCTGAATGAATTTCTCAAGCAAGTGTCAGACTTATATTACAGAAGAAAACAAAGAAGTTAGGAGACACATCAGCCAAGGTACATTGAGTTATCTGACACAAAACAGAGAAATGCATACATAAAGACTGACAGGAACCCAACAGTGTTTACAACTGAGATTAAAAAATGGCCCTTTCAAAAGTCAGCCATTAGGGAGCCAGGTGAGAATTTCACACCCTACTCACAATTTATGCTATTCCTCTGAGCATTGTGAAAGCTTGCACCAGGGGGTTCTGCTCTTGCTCATGAATAATGTAATACTGTAGTTCCTCCTTAAACCACAAACTGATCTTTTCCTAAAACATTGTAAAGTCCTGTATATAGGAGTGACTCTGCTGTTATTCTAAGTAATTTTGTGTGGGACTTTCTTCTATTAAGTAATGTAGTATGCCATACATAACTAAACTTACTTTGCTAAGCTTGCCCTGAAATTTCTGACTCTATGTAGTAGATAGTAATGACTGATTTCTTTCACTACCTCTCTTTCAATACTGGAGGCAATTTGTCTGAATATGTAACATTCTTACTAAATTCCAAGCCCAGGGTAGGCTCTAGGACTGCCTAGGACATTGGTGAAGACAAGGAAGCAAAGTTCAATCTAGCTTAGGTATTTGACATCATTTCTTGGAGGCACCTATAATAAAACAATACTGAAAGAAAACACACAGAGCCATTCATCGAGTAACACAGGACAAGTTTGGAACATTTGTGCTACTGGATGCCAAGACTCCAGGAGACTAAGATTCTATGAAACATTTTGCCTCAGGACTGCATCCAAGGTTTTGGGCTTGCCATGCAGACTTCACTGGAGTGGGTGTAGCACAACAATATGAACTAACCAGTACCCCCAGAGCTCCCTGGGACTAAACCACCAACCAAAGAAAACACATGGTGGGACTCATGCCTCTAGCTGCATATGTAGCAGAGGATGGAGTAGTCAGTCATCAATGGGTGGAGAGGCCATTGGTCCTGTGAAGTCTCTATGCCCCAGTGTTGGGGAATGCCAGGACCAGGAATGGGAGTAGATGGGTTGGTGAGCAGGGGGAGGGGGAAGGGACGGGGTTTTTTGGAGGAAATGAGATAACATTTGAAATGTAAATAAAGAAAATATCACTTAAAAAAAAAAAAAGAATGTGGAGGCTTGGGCCTTTGGATTGATGTCAAAGGCTGGGGCAGGGAGGCATGCAGATTGAAGGGCATTCCCTACTCAGAGAGGAGATGCCATTGAATTCACTTTGGGTTCCAACTGAGGTCCGGCTCTGATTCTGCCCAGCTTCTACCCTTGTTGCATTCAGGCACTCTTGCAAGTTGGCCAGAATGAAAGGATCTAAGCGTGCCTAAGGTAATAGGTTTGCAGAAACTCAGTTGTCTTTAGTGCTGGTGTGTGTGTGTGTGTGTGTGTGTGTGTGTGTGTGCCTGTGTTTCTGTGTGTCTGTGTGTGTGTGTGTCTGTGTGTGTGTGTGTGTGTATCTGTGTCTGTGTCTGTGTCTGTGTCTGTGTCTGTGTCTGTGTCTGTGTCTGTGTCTGTGTCTGTGTCTGTGTCTGTGTCTGTGTCTGTGTCTGTGT
>NC_034611.1:33218870-33280766 GCF_900095145.1 Mus pahari | reverse complement strand
AAAAAAAAAATGTAATACAGCTAAAGTGTTCATCTTGCATTTTTAAATTAAAGAGATAACTTCTATCTTCATGATCCATTTAAACAAATACACCATAAGCAACTCTTTTTATTTATTCTTTTGTTTTATTTTAAAGAACTGTTGGCAGGGTTTGAATTTGGTTGAAGAGAGCCTCAAATTGCAATGATTCTCTGAACTCTGTCCCAAGCACTGAAATTGCAATTGTGGACAGCCATTTAGAAGATTTTGTGCTTATTTCCCATCTTATTTTAGTAAGATGAAAGAAAAACATTATCAAATGTTCATTCTTATAGCAAAATCTTCAATAATAAAATAATACAATAAAGTAGAAAGGTCCCAGATTGAATCCAGCAATCAAGTCAGCCCGTTACATCTTCATCCACAATGGTATTCCTGCTGTATCTATTGCTTGATTATTTAATGCCCAACACCAATTTACTAGTATGGTCCTTCTCTCTTCGGGCTCTATATTGTTTTACTTTCCTTCTTTTTTCTCATCTTCAAAAGAACAGTCTTTATTTGTTTGGGTGGGATTTGTGGCTCAGGCTCCTGAGAGTTGTGAAAGCAAATCTTTCTCTTTCTTGTTTACCCTCAACCAAAGCTATTTATCCTTTTGTCTTAACTTCTGCAATTTCCCCTCACTATTTAATTCAAATCCTCTACTTTATACTTATCAATCCAATATGAGTCACTGGTATTTTTGTGTTCCATCTTTATTTTTTTTTTATTTCTACCCACAAAACTTATAAATTACTATGTAGAATAATGTTAAAATTATGAAATATAAATGTCACATGTAGAGTGATAATTGTGTGGTTAATCATTACTCTATTTTCATACTGAGTGTATCTCTGGACAAGTCCTCTCATTGAAGGCTGTAGTCTATTTTCAGTGGAGAACTAAAAAAGAAGAAAAAAAATCGCTTCTACAGATGCCAAACTAACACTGTAAAGAAACACTTTGACATTACTTAGTCTCTCATTAAAAAAAGAACTTTACCATCAAAAGAAGAACTTTACTCAACATATATAAACAATTTAGCTTATATAAAGAAAATGTAATAAATTATTTAACTCCAGTTGAAGTTTATCAAATACAAACACAAAAATATAAGTCACACAAAACACCTGAACAATTTAGCTACTCTTAAAATTACTAATTCCAAAATAATGTTACCTGGTGTCTTAATCAAGGTTTCTATTCATGTACAAAACATCATGACCAAGAAGCGTGTTGGGGAGGAAAGGGTTTATTTAGCTTACACTTCCATGTTGTTGTTCAGTACCAAAGGTAGTCCGGACTGGAACTCACAAGGTGCAGGAACCAGGAGGCAGGAGCTGATGCAGAGGCCATGCAGGGGTGCTGCTTACTGTATGCTTCCCCTGGCTTGCTCAGCTTGCATTCTTTCTTATTATTGGTTATTTTATTTAATTACATTTCAAATGTTATCCCCTTTCCCTGTTTCTCCCCCACAAAGCCCCTGTCACATCCACCCTCCCTCCTGTTTTTATGAGGGTGCTCCACTTGTCCACCTATTCACTCCTGCCTCACTGCTCTAGCATTGTCCTGTGCTGGGTCATTGAGCCCCCACAGCACCAATGGCCTCCCCATTGATGCCAGATAAGGCCATCTTCTGCTACATATGTAGCTGGAGCCATGGGTCGCCCCTGCCATGTGTACTCTTTGGTTGGTGGTTTAGTCCCTGCAAGCTCTGCCAGCTTGCCTTCTTATAGAGCACAGGACCATCAGCCTAGGCATGGCACTACCCACAATGAGCCCTCCCTCTTTGGTCACTAACTGAGAAAATGCCTAACAGCTGGATCTCATGGAGCATTTCCTCAAGGGAGGCTCCTTTCTCTGTGATAACTCCAGCTTGTGTCAAGTTGACGCACAAAACCAGCCAGTACACCTGGTGCAAGTGAATTAGATAAAGTTTCAGAAAAAGAATTTAAAAGGATAATTACAGTTACAATTCCTCCAACACCCATGTAAAAAATGTGTAGTGTTGTCAGCAATAAAGTCTAACTTTTTGGTCCTGGGAGGCAACCAAAGCCTGAGATATTTAAACTGTACTGCATGAGGAATCTTTTGAACTACTATGACCAACTACTTCTAGTGAGATTTCCTCTTCTTCAAGCACTGGGATTTTTGTTAGATAGTCTATGGGACTCGGGTAAAGCGTTATTGCTTCAAGTGACATAACTTGAAGTTTCCATACAGCTACTTATTATATGCATTTTTAAAACTCTTTTAGTGTTTGAAATTATAATTACATAATTTTCTTTCTTTTTCTTCCCTCCAAACCCTCCAAGAAATGCCTCCTAGATCTCTTTCAAATTCATGGCCTATTTTTCATTAATTGTTTTAAAATATATGCATATTGTATCTGGTCATACATCACAGAGAAATTCTTTTCATTTACAAAAATAGAAAAACCCATTTGATGAAGTTCTGATACCATTCTGAATAGTTTCAGAAAATTATTTCTCAGGGCCTTGAATTTGTATGTGGACTTCTTATCAAATCTCACCAGTTATTCTATTTGCATTTCAGCTGTAGTAATATGGAACTTTCATTCTTTTTCAACTGGCATAATCTTTTCGATTAATAAAATGCTTTTCAACTAAGTTCTAACAAATATTGATAAACATCATTGCTAAAGAAAAATTTGTTTAAGGATTATTATCATTAATTTCATTTTCATAAGTATTTTCATTGTTTCAATGTTCTACTTTAAATAGAAATACATTTTCAAACTTGAATAACCATAATACATATTTGAAAGACTTAGTTGTACTTAGTTGCTTACGAGAAATAAAATATAACACCAGCAATGTAAGCAAGCAGATTCCCTTTGTGATTTGAATGATCCAGTTGTAAATTGGTGCAATGGATGTTAACATTGACACACATGTGAATTATAGTATGTCAGTAACATAAAGTAGAAAATATCTGTTTTGTACATTGTTGATAAGGGCATTAAATTCTTGTCTGAATCTGAAATGTATGTACCACCTTCAGGATTTCATTCTGTTAGCAGGCATCAGCACCTACCCACGTGAAAACAGAAATTTACAAACTAAGATTCAATGGAAGTTGAGATTTATAGATTTTAATTCTCTCTTGTAGGGTTATGGGTTCCAGCTCCACTCAACCACAAGGCACAGATGCTGGGGAGGTGGGATGCTGGAAGTTGGGTTGTAGGGAAGTCCCAGGACACCACTCAGGGGGTAGGGAAGGACAGTCTGAAGCACATGACAGCCAGAGCTGGCTCAGGTGTCCCTGGGCCTGTGAAGAGGCCTGGTCATGGTGTTCCCAGGAAGTCGCAGAACTTCCCAGAATGCTGTGAACAGAGTCTGGGCCAGTGGGCCAGATCTGGCTCAGGGGCAGTGGGGGCAGTGAAGGGAGGATTGGGCTGGTCACACAGTAATAGTCCTTGGCTTGTCCTGGCTGATTTAGCTTGAGTTTGGAGGCACTCATGGCTGGAAGCTCAGAGAGGTCTTCTATGGAAGACTAGATGGTCACTCTATAGGCTAAGGCCTTTTCCAGGGTTGCCCACTGTGGATCCTGATGAAAGGAGGCAGTCCAATGTTTTAAGGAATTTATTGTTATGTGGAGGAAAGTAGATGTGTAAAATAAATGGGCCTGAGATTATATACTTTTTGCAGAAAGGAATGTCTAGGCAGGAAAACTTATTGGCTAAGCCCTCCAGGCCTCTAGATACCCCATTAGCATGGAGATCTTTCTAGAGCCTAGGTGATCACATGTCCCATCCTTTTTTCTCATCAACATATGGAGGGGTTTGGGGACATTTTCCTTACTTGACTGATGGCCACAAATCTATGTGGGGATGCAACTAGTGACAGGAGCCTAGTGCCTAAGAGCAAGCAAAGCTCCTACTGTCCCTTCAGGGTCTCCGGAGCTTCTAGGCTTAGTTCAGCCAAGGACCAGGCTACCTTTCCTGGTCCTACACTCTCCTATGATTTTTATGTTTCTAAGAAACTAGTAACCTTTTAATGATTCTTGAGATAATTTTGATCCACCACATAAAAGGTCACCTAAAACTAATCTTTGATATTATAAGACAAAATTCATAATTGATCAGTTCAAAGAAACAATAACTACATATTGCTTTATTTTGTTACATAGCTAAATATAATCCTCTTGTCGACAGAAATACTTCAACTTCATAAGGTAAGGATAATAAGAAGATAAATTTTCATGCATCAATAATAATAAATTGACATTAAATTGATTCTCTTTCTAACCTATTTATAAGTTTGATGATCTTTATTCCATTTGCCAAACATATGCATAAGTTGTGGAATAATAAGACTGAAAAAAATCACTTAATTTGCATTGCTTCATGGAATAGCTATAAAATGCTAATTCATCTCTAAATCTCAAAATATGAAAACTATTAGAAAACAAAGCCCATCATCAGAAAAAAACGGATGTAAGAGCAGTGTAGATATATAGGGACTACAACTATATATGATATTCACAACTTAGTATTTCAAAAGTAATCTATTAACATTTTCATAAAAATATTTGCTTTATTCTCCACAGGTAATTTTTAATGTTATTTAATGTATAATACCAATAATTTATATAATATTGCCAGCTTCTTGCTGGCAGAACCAGGCAAGAGGAGAGAGGTCCCACCAGGGTCTCTTGTGGGTTGAGTGGGATGGCAAGTGTCCATGGCCCCAAAGAAACACGGGGAGCTGGGAGTCTTGTCAAAGCAGGAACTCAACTTTATGGCATCAGCCTTTTGCTTATAAAAGTTCAGAACATAGGGAGGGCAATTTTGGGGACAGAGGTGGGGGAAGAGGGGGGAGGGAGCAGCTGGGGATGACTGGAAGGAGTGGAGGGAAGGGAAACTATGATTCATATGTAGTATGTATGAGTAAAGAAAAAACATTTTTAAATGTTTTGTAAATAAGGAGGACAATTATTTAAAAACCTTAAGAGGCCTTTCTACCTTATACTAGAGTACAAGCCTTTGTGGTTTTGCTCCTAATATACACATAGTTTTCTCTTTTTCTGTTTTCTTTTCATGGATATTTTCATCATTTACCTTTCAAAGGTTATCCCCTTTCCCTGTTTCTCCTCCAAAACCTCTTATCCCATTCCTCCCCCTGCTTCTATGAGAGTGCTTCCCCCTCCCCCCATCTACTCACTACCACATCCCTGCCCTGGTATTCCTTTACATTGGGGCATTGAGCCTTCATATGACCAAGGGCCTCTCCTCCCATTGCTGCCTAACCAAGCCATCCTTTGCTACATATGCAGCTGGAGCCATGAGTTTCTCCATGTGGTTTAGTCCCTAGGAGCTCTGGGAACAGGGGTCTGGTTGGTTGATAATATTGTTCTTCCTATTGTGTTGCAATCCCTTATAGCTCTTTTAGTCCTTTCTCTAACTCCTCCATTGGGGACCCCATGGGCAGTTCAATAGTTGCTGCTAGCCTCTGCATCTGTATTTGTCAGGCTCTGGCAGAGCCTCTCAAGGGACAGCTATATCAGATTCCTGTCAGCAAGCACTTCTTGGCTTCCAAAATAGTTTCTGAATTTGGTGACTATATATGGGATCGATCCCCAAGTGGGGCAGTCTCTGGATGGCCTTTCCTTCCATCTCTGCTTCACACTTTGTCTCCGTATTTCCATGAGTATTTTGTTCCCCCTTCTAAGAAGGACTGAAGCACCCTCACTTTGGTCTTCCTTCTTCTTGAGCTTCATGTGGTCTGTCAATTTTATCTTCAGTATTCCAAGTTTGGGGGCTAATATTCACTTCTCAGTGAGTGCATACCATGTGTGTTCTTTTGTGACTGGGTTACTTCCCTCAGGATGATATGTTCTAGTTCCATTCATTTGCCTAAGAATTTCATGAAGTAATTGTTTTATAGCTGAGTAGTACAGAGACATGCAGGTAGATCAATGGAATAGAATTGAAGACCCTGAAATGAACCCAAATAACTATGGTAGCTTGATCTTTGACAAAAGAGCTAAAATCATCAAGTAGAAAAAAGACAGCATTTTCAACAAATGGTGCTGGTTCAACTAGAGATCAGCATGTAGAAGAATGCAAATTGATCCATTCCTATCTCATTGTACAAAGCTCAAGTCCAAGCGAATTAAAGACCTCCAAATAAAACCATATACACTGAAACTAATAGAAGAGAAAGTGGGGAAGAGCCTCGAACACATGGGCACAGGAGAAATTTTCCTGAACAGTACACCAATGACATGCTCTAAGATCAACCATCGACAAATGGGACCTCAGAAAATTGCAAAACTTCTGTAATGCAAAGGACACTGTCAATAGGATAAACCAGTAATGAACAGATTGGGAAAAGATCTTCACCAGTCCTCCATTTGATAGAGGGCTAATATCCAATACATCCAAAGAACTCAAAAAGTTAGACTGCAGAGAATCAAATAACCCTATTAAAAATTGGGTCAGAGCTAAACAAAGAACACATGGGAGGAAATACAAAGACAAGAAGTGGAACAGAGACTGAAGGAAAGGTCATTCAGAGACGGCCCCACCTGGGGATCCATCCCATAACCAGTCACCAAACCCAGACACTTTTGTGGATGCCAAGAAGTGCTTGCTGACAGGAGCCTGATATAGCTGTCTCCTAAGAGGCTCTGCAAGAGCCTGACAAATACAGATGGCAGATGATCACAGCCAACTATTGTACTGAGTGTGGGATCCCCAATAGAGGAGTTAGAGAAAGGACTAAAGGACCTGAAGGAGTTTGCAATCCCATAGGAACAACAACAACATCAAATAACCAGCCCCCCCCCCCCCCCCGCAGAGAATCCAGAGACTAAACCACCAATCAAAGAGTACACATGGAAGGACCCATGGTTCCAGCCACATATATAGCAGAGGGTGGGCTTGTCAGGCATCAAAGGGAAGAGAAGCCCTTGGTCAGATGAAGGCATAATGGCTCAGTGTAGGGGAATGCCAGGGCAGTGAATTAGTAGTGAGTGGATGCTTGGGGTAACACTTTCATAGAAGCATGGGGAGCAGGATAGGATAGAGGAGTTGTGGGGGTGGGACTGGGAAAGGGGATAACATTTGAACTGTAAATGAAGAGAATATCCAATAAAAAATAATTCTCAACTGAGGAATATCGAATGGCCCAGAAGCACCTAGAGAAATGTTCAACATCCTTAGTCATCAGGGAAGTGCAAATCAAAACAACCCTGAGATTCCACTCATACTAGTCAGAATGGCTAAGATCAAAAACTCAGGTGACAGCAGATGCTCCTGAGGATATAGAGAAAGAGGAATGCTGCTGCATTGTTGGTGAGATTGCAAGCTGGTACAACCATTCTAGAAATAAGTCTGGTTGTTCCTCAGAAAATTTGAAATAGTACTTCCTAAGGACCCAGCTATAGCATTCCTGGGCATATACCCAAAAGATGCTTCAACATAAAACAAGGACACATGCTCCACTACATTCATAGCAGCCTTGTTTATAATAGCCAGAACCTGGAAAAAACCCAGATGTCCTTCAACAAAAGAAAGGATATAGAAAATGGAATTGTGTACATTTACACAATGGAGCGCAAAGTTTTCTTAAAACTTTTTCGTTTATGAACTTCTACCTATGCGCATGCACCAAGTGGGACCACAGAAAGTATGTTTAAGTATATATTTTCCAAAGAGTGTTATTTAAGGAACTGTATTTGCAGTTCTGAAATTTATATAAATGGAATTACAAATGAGTAAGTAAAATCTAAAGGCTTCACAGTTTCAAGCCTCCGAATATCTACACTGAACATAACAAATCTGTGAAGTCTACATTATTCTCAGGTCTATCAGAACACCTTTTCATTTAGTTCAAATCATTGTAGCTTCAAAAATTGAAAAATTGGATATGACACTTGCTGAAGGTCAACAAAAATGTAATCTCTTATTTCTTAGGCAATAAACTTCATTTAGACTACCTTTCCTTCAGTCTCTTCTCCATTTTTTGGCCCTGAAGTTCTCTTAGATAGGAAGAATTCTGGGTCAGAATTTGCAAAACACATGAAACTCAAGAAGAAGGAAGACCAAAGTATAGATACTGCCTTCCTTCTTAGAATGGGGAACAAAATACCCATGGAGGGAGTTACAGAGACAAAGTTCAAAGCTAAGACAGAAGAAAGGACCATCCAGAGACTACCCCACCCAGGGATCCATCCCATATACAACCACCAAACCCAGACACTATTGCATATGCCAGCAAGATTTAACTGACATGACCCTGATGTAGCTATTTCTTGAGAGGCTATGTCACTGCCTAGCAATTTCAGAAGTGGATGCTCACAGTTATCAATTGGATGGAACACAGGGCTCCTAATGGAGGAGCTAGAGAAAGTAACCAAGGAGCTAAAGGGGTCTGCAACCCTATAGGAGGATCAACAATATGAATTAACCAGTACCCCTCTGCCACAGACCCCAGCCTCCGGCCAGCAGAGGTGGGGAAAAGATGAAGCACACCAAGGCAGGGTTCAAGCAGCTTCCACAGCTTCTGCAGCGCTTCAGCTTCAGCTTCCGAAGCTTCCTTCACTTTATTCTGGGGGATCGCCCAATTTATCCCCCTCCACCCTCTGCACTCATCTCTCACCACTCTTCATCATCTAATCAGCATGCAGCAAGCTCTGTACATGAGCCATGCACGCAGACAGGGTGCACGTTGATAGTCTAGTGACTCAATATCATGCTGTAATGATGCTATGCGTCAGACGGGCAGTGCATGATCATTCAGGTGTGCATGATCATTCAGGTGTGCATGATCATTCAGGTGTGCATGATCAGGTTCTTGGTAAACAATCAGGGATCACGGGGCTTGGCAATGAGCCAGGATGCCATCTTGGCTGCCACACAGCCCAGCCGCACTGCTTCCCACACCCCTCAGAGCTGTGTCTCTAGTTGCATATGTAGCAGAGGATGGCCTAGTTGGCCATCAATGGGAAGAGAGGACCTTGGTCTTGCGAAGATCATATGCCCCAGTACAGGAGAATGCCAGGGCCAGGAAGCTGGAGTGGGTGGGTTGGGGAGCAGGGCTGGGGGAGAGTATAGGTGGCTTTTGGGATAGCATTTGAGATGTAAATGAAGAAAATATCTAATTTAAAAAAAAAAAGTTTTTTTTAAAAAATAAGAATTCTGGGTCAGGAATTTTGACTGTGGTTTAGTAAGCATGTCCAATGACCAGCCCAACTTGGGATCCATTACATGGAGCAGAGGTGGGCAGGGTGGGACAAAGACTTGACACTGCTATGCTATGATGTGTCTACAGATCTGCCATGACTGTTCTCTGAGGGGCCCTACAAGCAGTTGGCTGAGATAGAAGCAGACACTTACACCCAACCACTGGACTGAAGTCAGGGACCCCTATGATTGATTTAGGGGAGGATTGAAGAGACTGAAATGGAAATCAACCCCAATAGGAAGACCAGCAGTCTCAACTAATGCAGACTGCAGGGAGCTCCCAGAGACTGATCCACCAACCAGAAGCATATAAGAGCTAGTCTGAGGTCCCGTGCACATTTGTAGGATAAGTCTACCTGTTTTGGCCTCAGTGAGAGAAGATCCATTTAATCCTAAAGAAACTTGAAGCCCCCGGGAAGGGGGAGTCTGGTTTGGGGAAGAGCACCTGCTTGATGGCAAGGGGGAGGAGAAATGGGATGAGAAACTCTTAGAGGGGAATGGGAGGCAATGACTGGAATGTAAATAAATAGAATAATTTAAATAAAATTTCAGTCCTCAAAAAAAAAAAACTTTCTTTAGGAATTAATGCACGTTTTATAAAACTACTAAGAATAACAAAATTTTACATTTTTCTATTAATTTTAGTATCTGTTATTTACGTTAATCTTAATAACTTTCAAACACTTGACAGGACAGTATAGAGAGAATATTTTGTGATTTTGATTAATGGATCACATGCCAATTAAAAATATCTGTGGCTTATACGAAAGGGCAGAATACAAGGTGCAACACTGGTAGGCAGAAAGGATTCTGAGATAGAGCCAGTCACAGGAGAAGGCACCAAGAAAACTGTGAAGAGGATAAGTGTGTGATACCTGAGCAGAGGTAACCATCCAAATGGGAGAATGTAGATTAGTAGAAATGGGTTATTTTAAATTATTAGTTTGTCAGGAAATTTGCATAGCTGTAGAGCCTCGGCATTTGTAAATATAATTTGAGTATGGGTCATTATTTCAGGACTTGGGGCTAGGAATAAAACAGCTCATTACATGGCAGAAAGTTCTAATTTCTGATGGCCAATGTTTAGACATAGACAAAAAGTGTGTGTGCTTACATGCATGCATGAGTGTGTGTGTTCATTCACACTTTTTGAGAAGAATGATATTCATTATATCCTATATATTCCACTTATTAGCAACTTCTTAAATGTATGACAAAAAATAAAATTCATGCTATATCTTCACCTTTAGAAATTTCACTAATGTAAATAGACAATGCAGAGAGATTTTTCCTTGTGTTCATCTTCCATGGCATCCCCAAATCTCAAGCATTCATAATAGAAAATATAAGGGACATTTTTAAGTGGAAAAATATAAGGGATATTTGTGTGTGTGTGTGTGTGTGTTTAATATAATACTTATTGTAAGGTTTAGCACTTTTGAGAAATGATGCAGAAATTATGAAAAGCAGTTGAAAATTAAGTCATGCTTCTATGTAAGTTCTTATATTTCAGGCATTAAAATTAGGATCACTCATATAAAACATTTGACCAAGGAACATATATATTTCAAAATTTAAAAAAAGAAATCAAAATTGTTTTCTAGAGTATACATAAGGGCTGCATGATAAATTATTAACTCCATATTTGCATCTACTCTGGACATTTCTAAGTATTGTGCTGCAAAACTGTTCTCTTTAGATAGACGCAAGTATAGAGTTAGAAGAACAAGAAGACAACAGGTTCTTACAACATTCCTAAACAAAGACAATTAGGGTTTTACTTCACATACAAAATAATTACAAATATACTTGGATGGAGCTGGAGAGATGGTTCAATGGTTAAAAGTACTTGCTGGTCTTTCAGAGGACAAAGGTTCTATTCCCAGCATCCATATAGTAGTTCACAACTCTCTGTAACTCCATTTCTATTGTAGCTGACACATTCTTATAGCTTCTGTGAGCACTAGACATACAAATGAAACAAAAGATCCATACAAATTTAAAAAAAGAGGTATGATATAAAATATTACAAGCTGGGATAGTGATGCATCTATTATAATCCTACTATTTAGAAGGCTGAGGCAGGAAAATACTGTGGTAGTAAGATCCTACCATAATAAAACACATTAATCAGATTGTCATCTATCTATGCTAAATCCTTGGCATTTTGGGAAATTGAGATCAACTTAGTAAGTTTAAGTTCCTGTGCTTACTTATGGGGCCAAGGTCACCTGATGTGGTGATGAAGGATGAAATCAGGCCAGTTGAAGGGGCACAAAACAACTGTGGCTGTAACAATTTTACCGATAGCAGAGTTCTTATATGTTTATCAGAAACAGAATAGTTGCCAGGATACAATGATGTTTACAATCTATACTGGGTACACAAGATTAATGTCTAAGACCAATAGTTCTGTCATGGTTCCATGTTTTCTTGACATCCAAGGGAGCATACAGAGAAACACAAAGAGGCATGAATGTTTCACTGACTGAGGGAATGCACCAGCCTCTTAGAAACTGGAATTTACATTATACCTTGGGAACCAAGGACTCTAACCTGAAAAATCTAAGACACGTGCCACTCAAGGCAGCTAGGTCAGGCGAACTCTATAGTTCCCTACAGTTAAGCTCATCTAGGCCTGTTTGAAAGTGACTGAAGTGTCAAATTGATTTTTAACATTCAACTGGAAGGTTAAAGATGCTAGAAAAGCTATTAAAACAGAACAAACTCCTTTTAAGTTGTTATTGGAATCTGTCATGATTACTCATAATCCTGAAAACAGAAATTTCTTCTAGACAACCAAGATTTGCACATTAATGTTCCAGTCATAAACTATAGTTCATGGGAGAATGTTTTCTGAGTGAACTAGGAATTATGAGCTGTATCTGTAATTTTAAAAGAGATTGGACAAATCAATTGATAAAATGTGTGGCAGTTAGTTATTTTGCTGATTCAGTTCTATAGCTGTAGAATGTGCGGTCAACCATTCAGTATTCTTCCTGTGGTCACTCTAGAAAGTCATGGACTCATTATCATTTCTTTTGCAATTTACAAGTTGTAGCTGTAATGAAAAAGAGTTTTTCATTTTACATCACATTTAATTAAGGATAAAATTATGTCTTATGTCATTTGCAGACTTGAAAATTTGAAAGAAAATACTGAATAGTTTTTGTTTAAAGAGGCGCATACACCTGTTAGTTCATGCCATGTGTTCATAGTCACCCACACACCGGTATATTAGTAGAAAAAGTTTTGCAGTAGAAAACTAAATTTGGCTTCCCTATAGTTGAATTGTAGTCTCTAGTTCATTCTCATGACCAAGCTGTGTAAATTTGAGCATTCTTCTATGCCTCTAAAATGGAGCCAACCCATTTAAAAATAGTTAATTAGATGCCATCACATTATTTTTAAATAGCACTCAATCACCTCAACTAACCCCAAAGAATTTTCATTTGGAGTAGTTATCATGTAAGTCTGAGACATGTGGAAAATAAGGGAAGCCTCTTTATTCTTGTAAATTCAATGCTGTACCAAAGGTCAATTCCAGCCACAGACAGAACTATGTCTCCCACATTGTACAGTCATTATAGTAATTGTTGGATCTTTGTCCTCATAGCTTTGCACACCTTTTAATCTATATTTGTGTTTTATTTTGTAGTCTTTCAGCATAGATTTGCTTTTGTTTGAAATGATTGCATTACAATTTTATGAGCAAAGCTACGCCAATCCATCTCATTAGTAATATAGTAACTTCACTACGTTTCCAGGTTTTTAGTGATTTCCCTTCAGATGCATAAGGAAAGCAGAACCATGTAAGTGATTATAAATGCAATCCTAAAAGAACATTTTTGTGGCATCGCATTCTCTGCTTGTTCCCACTTTATATATTATCTTATTCTTAAAGCAAAAATAAATAAATAAATAAATAAATAAATAAATAAATAAATAAAATAAAATGGCATCCCAAATGACAGAGTGTAACACATAGAATCCTGATTAAAATATTTTTCTTCAAAGCATTTTAGTACGTTTAAAAAATATCACTTAGGATGATGTTCTTTGTTGATTTCTGTCTCCTTGGTGTGCCTCCTGCTTTGAAATTGCTACTTTTGGCCTCAACAACAAAAAAGCATTTCATCTAAGATACAAGGCAAGCATTCTCAATTTTCACTTTCTAAATTTCTCAAATGTTTTCTCTTGCTCATATAAGGAAAGTGGAATGCATCTAGTTTCATACTTATTCATGAAAGAACAATAGTTCCCATGAGTCTTTGGACCCTCTCCTGTGTTTTGTTCCTTTGTTTTCCAGTTCCAAAAAATATATTCTGAGAAAATGAGTACTAATGCCAAATTATCAGTACAAGTAAGACACGGTTTTTACTCATGCCAGACACAAAATTTAGTATATGGCACTAAACCTGCAAACATAACTCCTTCTTGGGAGAAAATGTAGAACTTCTAACTCAGATAATTTTGGATAATATTCAGGTAACTGAATATTGTACAAGTATAAAGTAATTTAATAAGCTTATTTTATTTTATTACATTTTGTCGATTTTCCCATTGCTGCAATATTTTCTAATAATGATTTATGAAAAAGTTTATCTCAAAAATTTTCTATACTCTGTGGGACAACTTCTACCTTATAGTCTGATGACTTTCTTGCACAATTTAGGTTGCTTAAATGTCTCATGTACTTATAATCAAATCAAAGCTGACATCAAAATATCAAATTTCGCATAGTTATCTTTATGTTGCCCTGATCCAGTTTTGAATTTCTCAGTAGAATCTGATTTTTTTCTCTTCCTGAACAGCCCAAACCTACAACTGTATTCACTACTAGTTGTTATACCCTGACCTATATACCACCCCTAGTCACTCAATACAACTAGAAGAGAACTATAAATTTCAGAAAAAACTACAGGTATTCCAATAGCCCACTACTGACCTGCTAGGCCTCTGTATCTATCCCATTCCAATGAAAATACAATGACTTGTTATTCATCACTCTCCCTCTCCATTCTCCCTCATGACTAACCATGATAATTTCTCACTGTAGATTCTTCCCCACTACCCAATCTGTGTTTGGCCTTCTTCCTCTTATATATTATCTCTTCTACCTTCATGTCTAATTTGTTTTTATAAATATATCTCTTATATGAGAGAAAATATACAGCATCCCTTTGAATCTTATTAGCTTCGATTAACATGATGATCTTTAGTTCTATATATCTTTCTCTGAATGACAAAGTTTTATTTTCCTTCACAGCTGAATAACCCCATCCTCTCCTTCACTCTGTGTGCTTGTGTCTGTGTTTGCATCTCTCTCTCTCTCTGTCTCCCTCACTTTCTGTCTCTCTGTCTCTGTCTCTGTCTCTCTGTCTCTCTGTGTGTGGGTGATCTTTGTTCTATTGGCTCAACAGACACAATAATAACCAAAAATTTAAATAGTATTTGTCTAAATCATTGACAAATCATTCAAATTTCTGCCTTGCAATTCTGTTTTAATGTTTCCAACAAAGAGATATACTTTCAAAATTCTCCTTTTCCTTCTGAATCAGCATATAAGTCTCAATTGTGTACTTTTAATATGAAATGTCATTTTATTATGTTTTATTCCTCTCCCTCCAATACTACATTCTCCATTCCCCTCTGCCTCCCTCTTATTGTCCCCTACCTTCTTTCAAATAGCCCCATGTTCTGTGTTTCTGTCACATATATTCCATTACTTATTCTTTTTCCTAATTCTTTCCTTATAATCTTTTCCACCTCATTTACACAAGATATTATTTCAATGGTAATCAGAAGTTGTTAATAATATAGATCTTTTATTTTACTGAAAAATCTGCTACACCAGAATAACAAAAATTACTGAAGTAAAAGACTTCTTGGTTTCACTGTAGGATGATATTTACAGCAACACACATATAACTATGTTCACATATGTATATTTACTTTTCTTTTGAAGGTTTAATTTAGCAAAGTCATCTGTATTTATGGTTCCAAGCTTCCCTTTTCATCTCTAAGGTAATTCAGGTATGATGTTTATGAGATAAATTATTTTACATATTGTTTCATAACTGCTAGGACATTTGCTTCTGCTTTAAGCCATTCCCTTTATTTATTTGAAGTTTTCTGGCTTGCTGTTGAAGGGTGGTAAGGGGCACAAGGATGTAAAGGAAGATTATACTAATGGAGTTCCTAATCTCTGACAGTACTAAAATATTTTAGAATTATAGCATGGATAGTGAACTTTAAAATGTTAATATGAATTAAATCTGAAGAAAAAAATGGTAAGGCATTAAATTCAACTAACACTGTGTCCGTCCTGTGTAAGCATCAAGGAAGCTCTGGTGGTTTTAAGATAAATCAACTAAAGCCTTGTGTGGCTCAGGAGGGATTAATATACTTTGAATTACTTTAAGCCTTTAGGCTCAAAGGAGTTGTTATGCCAACTACATATGAATCCCTCGGGAACAGGTTTTCCTGTGTTGTTTCATTTTTTATGAAATTGTATAATCATCCATGTGGTATCCAGAGTGCTGAGTAAAAACATATTGATTCCTCACCCCCAAACCACACTTGTGTCATTCATTTCGTTCCCCACATGGTACACACTAAATTGAAACTAGCTCATGTGCCTAGGATAATTGCCGAGGTGAAGCCTTCCATGTAGTCTGGGGGATTTCCTGTCTCAATCTAGAAGTTAGTTTTAACATAAAACTAATTGTTTTTAATGAAAAAATCCTGCTTCTTCTCACTAGATCAGGTGTTAATTACTATCTTAAGGTCTAATATTGTGTTTTCCTGCTGTTTCCATAGTCAGTTTCCATTTTCCACTGTTATAGACAGTCACTTAATAGTACAAACACTGCATATTTTAATGGAGAATTTATAATCATATGTATTCTCTAAATCTCAGGTGAACATGAATGGGATTGAATAGAACAGGCCCAGTCTCACAAAAGTGTTAAGTGAAATTATTAAAGAAGACCCAGATCTCCAATCTTTAATTATTATTCTCCAAACTTTGCGCCCTCCCTTTCTGCTTATTCTGTCGTTCTTATTTCTAATTGTAAACTTACCTTGAAATATTTTTCTATAGTTCTTATTCTATTTCCTATTTCCTTTGCTATATCTCATTCATGTTGTCATGGAGCGAGTAGAATATTCTGGGTGCTCTATAGCAGTTTCCTGTGAGATAAAACTTTCGAATCTTAGAAGGAAACTCATTAAGAAACTAGCAGATATTAAAGGCAGCAAGGGAAATAAGACTTTATTCTTGTTGTTGCTGTTTTTGTTGTTGCTTCAAATGTGCTGCATGACTTGATGGTCTTCAAGTACTTTTCTAAGTTTATATTTCATCAATGTTAGATTTCCTAATTTATATACAAGTGTACTGGCTGGNTTTGTTTGTCAACTTGACTCAAGCTGGAGTTATTAGAGAAAAAGCAGCCTCCCATGAGGCAGTACCTCCATGAGATCCAGCTGTAAGGCATTTTCTCAATTAGTGATCAAGGTGGGAGGACCCATTGTGGGTGGTGCCATCCCTAGGCTGGTACTCTTGGGATCTGTAAGAAAGCTAGCTGAACAAGCCAGGGGAAGCAAGTCAGTAAGTAACATCTCTCCATGGCCTCTGCATCAGCTCCTGCTTCCTGACCTGCTTGAGTTACAGTCAGTCCTGACTTCCTTTGATGATGAACAGCAATGTGGGAAGTGTAAGCTTAATAAAACTCTTCCTCCTCAAAAAAGAAAGAAAGAAAGAAAGAAAGAAAGAAAGAAAGAAAGAAAGAAAGAAAGAAAGAAAGAAAGAAAGAAAGAAAGAAAGAAACTAGCAGGTAAAATGCTAGGAGGAGCTAAGGTGAGAAGAAATGTGCCGTTTCAGAGATGCCCCACAAGCTCAGAAAGTAAATGAGTTATCAGCTTCAGGAAACCTTTGAAAATGTCCAGACTTATTAATCTCTCTTATTCCCTAAAAGTATCTAATCAGTAAAGAGAGTTGGCTGAAAGACACTCAGAACAACTTAGTTACCTAGAAAAGATTCTCCAACCTGATGATCTTTGTGAGGTGTCTGTACTGGCTAATTTTGTGTCAACTTGACACAAGCTGGAGTTATCACAGAGAAAGGAGCTTTAGTTGGGGAAATGCCTCTAAGAGATCCAGCTGTAAGGTATTTTCTCAAGTAGAGATCAAGGGGGGAGGTCCCCTTGTGGGTGGTGCCCTCTCTGGGCTGGTAGACTTGGGTTCTATATGAGAGCAGGCTGAGCAAGCCAGAGGAGACAAGCCAGTAAGGAACATCCCTCCATGGCCTCTGCATCAGCTCCTGCTCCCTGCGCTGCTTGAGTTCCAGTCCTGACTTTCTTTGGTGATGAACAGCAGTATGGAAATGTAAGCCGAATAAACCCTTTCTTCCCCAACTTGCTTCTTGGTCATAATGCTTGTGCAGGAATAGAAACCCTGACTAAGACAGAGTCCAAGTTTTCAGTTTTTGTGAGCTGGCACCCATGCTTGAGTGAGGTTCTGGTGATAATGGTATCTTTGAATCAGTTATCCTCTTGTATATAGTCATCCCCTAACTTTTTGGACATGACCCTAACCTAGGCAATATTTACCAAATTAGACATTCCTGGTAACTGTACATTGGTATGTCATCAGTTCCTTGTGTGGGCAGAGTAGATGCTTATTCACATCTTACCTTTGAGGATAAACAAGGTTTTAGTCTTCCAAGATATCCTGCTTTGTAGAATCAATCTCTCTCTCTCTCTCTCTCTCTCTCTCTCTCTCTCTCTCTCTCTCTCTCTCTCATGTACCTTACTCTGTGTGCTTCCTCAACCCAATAAAAGTTTATATATATTGGTTGACTTTGATTATTGTCTGAAAAATTTCCTAGTTGTTAACATTTTTGTGCTCAAAAATTTTCCTGCATTTTAGTTATTTAAATGGAAGAAGAAAACAAAGCCAGTCATGACTCTAGATGCTAACAATTATAGACATGAATTCACTTTTATTAACACCTATTCCACAATAATGTGGAAAACAACTTTTATTCACTTGATGTAAATGTCATTTGCAAAGCTTACTACTGAGTAAGTTCACTCACCCTTTCTAGCTCCTTCTAATTCTGACTGATTTGTTCAACTCTGCTGTTCTGACTCAAACCCCTCCAAGCTAACTGATCCAATCTGGCTTCTCTCAGCTTATCACTGAATTGCTCTGCTTAGCTTCAAACTAACTCTTGCAATTTGCTCTACTCATCTGTCTCCTTCTTATTCTCTTGCATTAATTTCATATGTTGCACAAACTGAATGGAACTCAACTCCATCGCATGCTGATTGACTGAACTGAACTGACTGACTGACTTTTTTCTTCCTATACTTCCTTTTCTCCGAAGAGTTGGGGATATCATCTTTCTGATTCATTTTGTCAAATCTTTCTCTGTTTTGTCACTTTGCCTGCCCCTCAATTAGGCATCATTTTTTGGGACTAAAGGTGTATACTAAAGTATGATTCCTCCCAGAGGGATTGATGTTATGTAAAAGAGCATGTCTGCATTACCACAGGATCACCCTGACTTAAAAGTCTTTGCATGTGATTAGAGTAGCCATGTTGCTAGATTAAAATTTCTCTACAATAATGCATATTATTTCTGAGCCATCAAACATTTCAAACTCAAATTTTATTAAATAACCATGTAGGAATTGTTGTAGGTGCCTTGTTTTTTCTTAATTTATATATATATTAATCATATATATATATATGATTAATATAATTATATATAAATATAAATATCATCTTTGTTATCTGTTTTATATCAAACAGATATAAATGTAATATAAATGCAGTGTTATCTAGACTACATAGACACACAGCTATCCAAACAAAGTATTTTAAGACTAAACTGTCCAAGAGATCTACCATTAAAGACTCATTAGGTAAATTATGATAAAAGTTTTTATTTCTACACCAAAAATAATACCAATAGTAACCATTGGGGTCCCGGAGTCACATGAACACTGATTTCAGTCATACAGGGATAGTTTATTGAGCATATGCCCCAGGACTTGTGGATCAGGGCCACAGTACAGACTCAGAGCTGAACTGTGACTCAAGCTCAAGATCCTATAAGATGTTTAAGCATAAAATACACAAATATCTGTGTTTAGTTTCTCAACCAATCAGGATTTATGGACAGAGGATTTACTAAGGAAAGTATCTTCCTTGTACATTTGTTCTCCTCCCATTGGTTGGGGTATTCAGTTGAGGGAGAATGTGCCTTGTCTAACATTTATGTCATATCAACCAGGATAGGCCTTGTCTTCTCTAACATTCATGTCTTAATTTGCCAATCAGGATGTTAGTTACTTATGTACATGTCTCTTTTTTGCCAAGTAGGATGTCAGTTCCCAGAGAAGACTTGGGAACTTACACTTTACCTAACCATTACTCAGAACTGAAGTCCCATTCCAAATAGTTGCAGGTGTCCTCTTTATGTTGGGGGTTCATTCCAGAGGCAGCTTATAACAGCAAATACCATAAAGCTCATATATAGGTGTAGGAAGTTCTGTTTGGTGATTGGTTCTGGTCAAAGCTTATTGTGGCTGAGTATACAAAGCAGTTCTAAATGGCTTCTGCAATGACTGGTTTGCACGATTTGCAGAATAAAACAGAACCTGCAACCAATTTGCAACTTCTTAATAACAGCAGTAACAACATATGAAAAAAAGCTCCTTGTAATATTAGTAACAGCACAAAATGGCAGGCTATACAGGTAACAGTTACCTCGTCCTTAACAATAAGTAAATAAATAATGAAGGCTCTCATTGAAGGGTTGAGAAAAAAAATCCAAAAGGCAATATTTTCCCATGTACAAAATTTAGAAGAAAAGAAACTAATGATTTCGAAGCACTAAAGTAAAACTTGTTGGCATAGAACTAAAGAGAATCCAGATGTACTATAAAGGCAGGGAGAAATTGCTAGTAGTTGACTTCCCTGTGATGACTGATCAGTCTATCAAGAATTTCAGGTAAAACTAAAAGGAATTTATCAGAAGTTGGGACTGCACATTGTGAAAAAAAAGGTAACTTGAGTAGTTTCCTAAATTCATGCCTATAAATACCTTTTTACCCCGGGGTGCACGATACCATACTCACTACACGCATGGAGCTCCAGCAGAGCCTGATGTTTACGCCGTCTTCAGCCACGTTGGATGACACTTGTGTGTATCTGTGTGGGCAGAAAACACTTTGGACTGGGTTCGTACTGAAGAGCTAAACATCCTAAAAGAGAATGGGCTGCAAGGAAAAAATGAATGCCCTGGTGGTTTGCGCTGATCAGAGCATATTTTTATTAATCGGACAAGGAAGGATTTTTAGCCCTCCCTTGTGTCCCCTTGAGAAACTCTCTGGCTCTCTCCCTGGCGCGCGGTCCAATCATGAGCTGAGCTGTGTCTGGAAGGCGGGTCCGAACAAGTGGGCGGAGATGACGTTAGTGGTTGGTCCGAGCGACAGTGGGAGGTGACAGTGGGCGGTGATGACGACAACGTAGGGCGGTCTGACAAGGACGCTGCATTCTGGGAGATCTGGGGAGGTCTTCTTAATAGCAATCCTGTGCGTCTGCAAGGGGCGCAATATAATGTTTAGAGGGAGAGTGGTTAGTGGAGGTGAGAGACCCCAACATCCTACTACATCTTTCTCCTTCCCAGCTGACACTTTCGAAAGGTCTTCTGCTCTATAAATATTGGTGACCAATACATTGGTCTAGAATGTTTTGGTTACTTATAAGTAAATTTCATTTTTATTATTATTCTGTTAGCTGGGTCTACAAATAATGGTAATTATTTTACTTATGGACTTCATGTTCTTTATCTGCATGTTTTGATACATATACATGTTATTTCTTAGCTTAATCTATTGCTACAAGAAAAACTTATAAAAATAATTAAAAGTCTTTTGTGAAAATTTTTTTCTTCCCAGCTAACAACCATCATTATCTTGAAGGACAAAGTTAATCATCAGAAAAATTTCTATTGGTCAGCATATGTGTAAAGTTTCTGCTGAAAGGGTAATTTTCAGTTCTATAGACAAGTATATAAGTTACAGCACTGCTTTGGAAATATTGCATATATAAATAAATTATAACTAACTTTAATATTTGACTGAATTAGTAAAGAGTGTCCTGTCTTCGTCTTTCCATAATTTGTTTTTTTTTTTAATTCACATTGCATTCCAATCAGAGCCCACCTCATTCCTCTCCTTCTAGTCCTGTCTGTAAAAATCCTTCCCCTGCCATCCCCTCTCCTGCCAGAGAAGGAGAAGCCCCCTTGGGTACCACCTCACTATAGGACATCTAGTCCCGGCATATTCATTCCCACTGAGGCCCAACCAGGCAGTCCAGGTAGGGTCAGGAGATCCAGTGGAAGGCAAAAGAATCAGAGACAGACCCACCCAGCTTCAATTGTTAGGGAATCCACATGAGCACCAAGTTGCATATCTGCTATAATTGCTATGTCCAGCCCCTGCATTCTCTTTGGGTGGAGATTCAGTTTCTGTGAGCTTCCATGGGCTCAGGTTATTTGACTCTGCAAGTCTTCTTGTGGCGTCCTGCATCCCTCCAGTGTGCTCAGTTCTATTGTCCTCTCTTCCACCAGACTCTGTAAGCTCCATATAATGTTTGGCTATAGGTTTTCATACACTGCTGGGTGAAGGCTCACAAAAGACAGTTATGCTTGAATCCTGTCTACAAGCATAGCAGAGTATCATTGATAGTGTCAGAGGTTGGCTCTATCCCATGGGATGGGTCTCCAGCTGGGCCTGTCATTGGTTGGCCATTTCCTCAATCCCTGCTCCGATTTTATCAATGCACTTCTTGTAGACAGGACAAATTTTGGTTTAAAGGTTTTGCTGATGGGTTGATTTCCCCCTCCATTCACTGGAAGTTCTGAGTGGCCACAAGAGGTTGCCACCTTAGTCTCTATATCTGTCATTGATAGGAATCTCAACTAGGTTCACTCCCCCCATAGAATCCCTGTAGTCCTATAACCCCTTAGAAAATAGAAACAGTTATTAAAAGTTTCCTAAGCAAAAGAAGCCCACAGTCAGATGATTTTAGCACAGAATGCCACCAGACTATCAAAGAAGAGCATGTACCAATACTTCTCAAACTATTCCACAACACTGAAAGAAAGGAAGATTGCCCACTCATTCTATGAACCACAGTCGCCCTGATACCTAAATCACACAAAGATTCAACAAAGAAAGAGAATTTCAAATCAAGTTCCTTTATGAATTTCGATGCAAAAATATTCAATAAGATACTCAAAAACTGAATCTAAGAACTCATCCAAAACCGCATCCACCATGATCACATAGGCTTCTTCCCAGGGATGGTTCAATATACACATATACATTGATATAATCCACCATATAAATTAACTTAAAAATAAAGGGAGATCATCTCATTAGATGCTTAAAAAAGCATTTAACGAAATCTAATACCTTATCATTTTAAAAGACTGGGAAAGAACATGGATACCAGGTTCATACCTAACCATTAGTAAAATCACTATTTAGCAAGCCAATGTCCAATTAAAGTAATATCCATTAAATTAAATTGAGAAAAATTTAAAGCAATTCTAACTAAATTGGGCACAATACAAGACTGTTCACTTTCTTCCCATCTATTTAACATAGTACCTGAAGTTCTAGTTAGAGCATTAAGAAAACTAAGGGAGATCAAGCTGATAAAAATTAGAAAGTAAGAAGTCAAAGTATGACTATCTTCAGATGATATGATAATATTCATAAGTGACTATGTGGTGGTTTGGGTTGAGGTCTGCCAGTCACAGCATTGTTGTAACCATTTTATTCCATGCCTGACTGCTATATCATACTGTTGCTATAATATGTTTGCCAATCATTGACAGAGAAAAATAACTAGACTCAGAGCATGGTCATGCTGACCACATACCTTATTATGTTCTATATATTCAGTATGAAGTTTGTAATAAAGTCCACAAAGCTTTACATAGGACCTATCAAGTTAAAGGTGAATATGAACTGTTATATCTTAAATGGCTTGTGTCAGAGCTGACCATGGGTAACACTTCCTGTACCTGAGTATGAGCATATGTGCTCATTCTGTTATTTGTGGGTTGTTTGTTTGTTTGTCTGTTTTTAATAAGCCTGCTCTGAGAACAGACTGTTACCACTAAATTAGGTCCCCATTCTTTTCTGTGGTCCTGATAGGTTGGTCTTGGGTGTGTGTTCATTAAATTATTCTTGCTTAACTGAGATCAGTGTTCATATGGTTTGTGTGTCAATCCCTGAATCTCAACAGTTTGAATATGCTTTGTCCATGGAAAGTGGCACTATTAGAGGTGGCCTTATTGGAGGAGATGAAGCTGTATTAGAGGAAGTGTATCACTATGGGAATAGGCTGTAAAGTCTCATATGTATATATGCTCAAGTCTGGTCAGAGTAGTTTTCTCCTTTACTGCCTGTGGATCAAGATGCAGCACTCAAAAAAAATAAAAAATAAAAAAAGATGCAGCACTCTCAGCTTCTACTCTAGGACCATGCCTCCCTGGATGAGGCCAGCATTCCTGCCTTGATGATAATGGTCTAAACTTCTGAAACTGTAAGACAACCCCAGTTATATGTTGACTTGCACACTTCCATTCCACAGCAATGGAAATCCTAACAAAGACAGACTACTAGAAAAGTCCAATAGTTGATAAATACCTTTAGCAAAGTGACTGGTTACAAAAATCAACATGCACGCACACACACACACACACACACACACACACACACACACACACACACACACCAGACACCCTCCTTTATAGAAATGATATTTGGGCTAGGAAATACATTAGGGAACTGACACCCTTTATAATAGCCACAAATAATATAAAATATTTTGGTGTAACTTTAACCAAGGAAGTGAAAGACTTGCATGTTCTGTCTTTCTAATAAGATTCATTGCTTCAGCACATTTCACAGAGGGATTATTTTCTAGTGTAATTTTTCTACATGCTCATTATATATATGACTAGAAAATGCTAATGTAAAAATGGGTATAATTCTTATTAGCCAATATGTAATATTAATTTAAATTTCTAATAATAAAAAGGTATTTAATTATATTTTATTACTATTTGCCACATATTATGAAATGCCACCAAATTTAATAAAATTAATAAATTGTGCAGTGACAAGAAAATACACATTCATTTCATTTTTGAACAGTAATTTTTACAAAGTCCTCACATGTATAATTAAAATAAGGAAATTGTTTTAAAATTAAATTTTCAAATGCAAACATAAATGAGTAACTATGTAAAAATATATACCTATTGCAGTGTCCCATCTTCTAATTGAACCAGGAACAATTATGTCTTTGCACATGTGATAATCATGTGGCTAAACTAACAGTATAGCGCCTCCTAGGAAAACATTAAGAGAACCAGGAGTGGGTAGAGCAGGGGGAGGGGAGATAGGGGATTTTCAGAGGGAAAACTAAGAAAGGGGCTAACACTTGAAATGTAAATAAAGAAAATATCTAAAAAAGAGAGAGAGAAATGAATCCATACACTTATATTAAATAGAATGCTAAAAGGTCACAGTGACTTTTTCATGTATGTTTCATTTTAAATAAATAATTACTTTCATATTCATGGTTCATATGTGATTTTTTAGGCTCTTGCCATTGCTGTGAACTATTTATGAGCTAGGAGAATACCACTGTCTCTCCTATGAGTAGAATAGCAGCTCATAAGTGACAGATATCATAGATGCATAAAAAGCACAAAGATGATTTTATAAAGCCATCTTACTTTTTATACTCAAATGTTAAGTGTTAATGGACTATAAGGTTTTAAGACTCTATGTTTAGGAACTATTTGAAGTCAAGAGTCAAATATTGAGAAAGGAAAGGGCTTACAGAAGCTAAGTATCTGCACCAGTGTTGGGTAGTACAGGGTGGGAATTCATTGCACCTACATCAATAAAGAAATGGTCAAAGAAAATTATGCACATATACATACATATAATATGATATAATATAATATTATATATATGTATATATAGAAAGAGAAAAAACAATATAGAGAGAATGTTTCATTACCTAGAGATTTCTGTTTGTTAAAATCAAACCAGTGTAATGAAAAAGATAGTTATGTAGTTTGAGGAAAATGGATGCAACCAGAGAAAGTATTAATAATCTGAATCTACCTCAAAAGCAAATATTACATGTTTTCTCTCCTTCGTGGTTCCCAGATTTTATGTGGACACATAAAATAATGTTTGAACAAATGATGTGAAAGTAGAAATGAAACGATTTAGAAGGTGAGGAGACTGATTCCAGCAGGAAGGGACTTGGAATGGGATAAATGGAAGTATGTTCAGTGTTCATCATACATGTAAATGAAGATTGCCAGCAAGCCAATATAGTCAAATATATATATATATATATATATATATATATATATAAACTATGAGCATTCATCATTGTCTATAAACTAAATTTCAAACAAAGCTTCAAGTCAAATGTTCCACAAAACTTAGCCAGTAATAATTACTGTTTTTCAATCATCATCAAGCCAAGAATAATACTTTCATTTGAGTTGAGACAATCTATTCTAGTTCCAATTTTCCTGTTCTGAACTCTGAACCCTCTACTCTTACTGGGCTGACTTGAACGAAGAAACAGAAAACTCTAAGTAATGTTTATGTCAACAAATATGATCAGTTTCTGGAAACTACCCACCACGCACGACATTATCCATATGAGGCTCATAGGTACCTATGTTTAGCCTGGCAAGCCTCAAGCTCTTTTGAAAAAAGCAGACTGGAAAGAGTTAATATGCCAGTGATATTTCTCATCTGTGAGCTCCTGCTGCAGTTACTGCCCCAGCAGTAGCCCTCTCACTTGTATTCCATTTCTTTTGATGTTTTATTGTTTGGTTGGTTTTTGTTCGGTTGTTTTGTTATTTCTCTTCCTTTATTTCCCATACAATATTATACTTTAATGAAATCAGAGGAATATTTTAGAAACATTAGATTTTTACACTGGCATTGATTTTCAAAATGTCTTTTAAAATTGCTTAAAATTTTGGCAGTTACTTTTTTTTACAGGGGAACATTATCACTTTGGGAAAGCAGGAACCTATCAACATCTGGTCCTAGGGGAGATATTTTGATAGATTAAATGCCATTTCTCCTGCAATAGTCACATGAAAAGAACAATGAAGATTTATATACACTTGTTTGTCTTTTCCATCAGGAAGAATAGATGCTAAATAATTTAAGGAACACACTTGCCAAAATAAGAAATAGAAGCTGAATAAGATAGATTGTAAAGAACTTATGACATGCCTATCAAATCATTTTCTTAGGACAATGTTGTATCAGTGTCAGAGCTATGAATTCACAGTCCAAACTCTGTCACAGTTTAGTATCATGATAATTTGACTAATGCGGAGTTTAGTGTCATATGATCCGTTTCTCCATGGGATATCGTGTGGTCTTTTAATCACTGGAGTAGTCACAGAGGTCCACAATGTAGTTTAACCATCATATTTAATCTCTCTATGACTTCTAAATACAGGCACAATCTGAAGTTTTGGTGTTATTAAATAAATATGATTAAGTATGACTAAAGAAAGACAGAATTAAACACACAGCAAACAGCAATTTATACTTAAGAGTGTAGCTAGGTACTCACTATGAATAACCTTACATTCACCAAAATGTTTGTAAATTTTCTATAAGAAGTTCAAGCAGGAACAGAGGGCCCCCAATGGAGGAGCTAGAGAAAATACCCAAGGAGCTGAAGGTGTCTGTAACTATATAGGAGGAACAAGAATATGAACTAACCAGTACCCCCTGAGCTTGTGTCTCTAGCTGCATATGTAGCAGAAGAGGACCAAGTTGGCCATCGTTGGAAGGAGAGGCCCCTTGGTCATGCAAAGATTAAATGCCCCAATACAGGGGAATGCCAGGGCCAGGAAGTGGGAGTGGGTAGGTTTGTGAGCAGGGCAGATGGAGTGTATAGGGGACTTTTGGGATAGCATTTGAAATGTGAATGAAGAAAAGATCTAATAAAAAATTGTTTTGTTTTTTTTTTTTTAAAAAAAGCATTTTAAGCAGAAGAGTTAATCCTGAGCAAATATCTGGTTTAGAACTTTATCCTACCCAGGAATTCTTTTATAAAACGTTTCACTTAGACTAATAGTTTTCTGTGTCTAATGCAGCAGTGGAGGAACTTCAGTGGTGATCTGGATAGTTAGTCTCACCAAATGCTTTCCATGCAGAGAACATGACTCTATCCTCCATGACATGCATAGCCATGAATACCTGACCGCAGCTGATAAGTCATGCAATCAATACTGCTGGATTACTAAAGGCATTTGTTAGCATTGGCAAATGTTTATTCCCAAGGATACTTTAATTAATTAATTAGCACCCCCAAATACTGTCCCTTGTCATGGTCATCTCTCACAGAGTCCCTCCTCTTATCCCTGCTACCTTTCCCCCCTGAGAGTGTGGGGCCTTGCCCTGGGTTTCCCTCTACCCTGACACATAAAAGTCTCCTTGAGACTAGGCATATCCTCTCCCACTGAGGTCAGAAAAGGGCGCTTTATTGTGGAATGGATCCACAGTCAGGGTACATATTTAAGGAAAGCCAGTGCTCCAGTTGTTGTGGGATCTACAGGGAAATTGAGCTCCATGTTTACTATATATGTGCCAGGGCCAAATTCCAAACCTTGTACGCTCTTTGGTTGGTGGATCATTCTCTGAGAGCTCCAAGGGGTCCAGGTAAGTTGACATTGTTGGTCTACATGTGGGGGTTCCTCTCCCCTTCAGGGCCTTCGGTCCTTCTGCCAACTCATCACACCGACCCACCCACAAAACTTTGACTCAAAATTTGTCTGGTCTAAAAGAAATGCAGGTACAAAGATGGAGCAGAGACTGAAAGAACGGACAGCCAATAAACAACCCAACTTTAAATCGATGCATGGGCAAGCCCCAATCCCTGACGTTGTTAATGATACTTTATTATGCTTGTAGACAGGAACCTAAAATCACTGTCCTCTGAGAGGTTTCACACAGCTGCTGACTGAAACAGATGCAGAGACCCACAGCCAAACATTGGATTGAGGTTATGGACTCTGATGGAAGAGTTGGGCCAGGATAGTTTTCTAAACTATTCATTTCAAACACAATTAAAAATAATTTTAAAAAAACTATGAAGTCCATATGCAAGTATGTTTTGAAATAATTACATGCACATTCAAATTTGAGAAATACTGCTTAATTACAATATACAGCAACACACACAGGTACTCAGTTAAGTTTTGATGACTTTAACCATACATGTCTCTGTCCCTTCAAAACATAGTTTACATCAAGTTACCACAACTACCTTTCATAAACTAAAGTCTTGAACTATGAAAGTATGGTAAGCCAGTTCTAAGTTCAATATTTTGAAGTACATACTTCAAATAAATATTGTCTATAT
Source organism: Mus pahari (assembly GCF_900095145.1). NCBI lineage: Eukaryota > Metazoa > Chordata > Mammalia > Rodentia > Muridae > Mus > Mus pahari. The sequence continues at coordinate 33,252,015 of NC_034611.1, read as the reverse complement.
AAGCTTCCCAAGCTTATATAGACAATTTGTATTATGCATGTATGTACTTCAAAGTATTGGCAACAAATTGTAAATCAGAACAATCTATATCAACAATTATAAGCACTGGAGTAAAAATCATACTTGACCTTTGGTGTCTAAAGTTCTCTCACAAACATGTTACATGAATATTGAAGCCCATATTATTTGGACATGATTTAACCCTCGAGGAATTAATTGCATATGGAATACTGCATATCTAAGTTGGAACATATTCTGAGGTATTTCTCAAAGCATGAATTTTGAGCAAATGGAATTCGTCTCACATCAGATGGTATAGTAAGCATATGTTCAACTTTATACTGTCAAACTGTTTTACACAACAGTTTTTCTAAATCCTTGCAGTAGGTACTGTGTACTGTCAAACTTTAATTTTAGAAATTCAAGTGATTATGTAGTGGGAGCCCATTGTCATAATTCACATTTCCTTGATAGTAAATTCTTTTCCCACTGAAAATCCTATTGCTTCACTATTGAGTTATGAAGGTTATTTGTGCATCTCTGGTAAAATTCTTTTAAGCTTATGCATCTTTGTGTTTAGCTTCGTATATACAGGTGTGTGCATATGAATGTGTGTGTATGTGTGTGTGTGTATGTACATCTCTTTATATATGGTATGCATATATAGAGATAGTACAACAAAACATTAATATTTTTCCAATATGGATTAACTTTTCATTTTCTTTATTTTTCTCTTTATTTCTCTCTCTCATTCTTTCTTTCTTTCTTTTTCTTTCTTTGTATTATGTGTATGTGTCTGTGAGAATATGGTAAATGATTATAGGTGTTTGTGAAGTCCAGAAAAGGGAATTTGAACCCCTCAAACTGAAATTACTTATGACTGTGAGTTATATGATGAGTGCTATGAAACAAATCCAAGTCCTCTGAAAGAATTGTACGTGTCTTAAATACTGAACTACTTCCCAGCCCCAACGTTTTAAAAATTATTATTGTTGTTTTTATTGTTATTATTATTAATAATAATTTATTTAAAACCCAGCCTTTGCCCCTACTCCTGTTTCCCCATCCCACAGTTCTTCATTCTATTCCTCCTCCTCCTCATCTCCAAAAGGGTGCTCCCCCCACCAGGCCTCATATTTCCTTGAGGTCTCAAGTCTCTTTAGAATTTAGGCACACCTTCTTCCACTGATGCCAAAACAGGCAGTCCTCTGATATATGTATGACCTTGAAAGGCAGCCTATTTACTGGTTAAGCTAGGTTTAAAACCCAGGACCCAACAGATAACTCTGCAAGGGGCAGAAGGAAGTTTGCCAAGCTCCCAGATACCAGGTTTGTGACATGAGGCCCCAGCTCTATAGTTCTGTGGCCATCAGTCACTTAGAGCAATGTCCCAAACTCCTGGTATTCTGTCTGGACTCCACCCCCACAGTTACCCAGCAACAGCCAGGTATGCTCCTCCCAATGATTATCTGGCAACAACCAGGTAGGCTGGCCCACTATAAAAGGGGCTGCTTGCCCCTCCTCCCTCTCTTAATCTTCCTCCTGCTTCCTTCCTCCTTCTCTCTTGCCCACTTTCTCCCTCTCTCCACATGGCCATGGCCAGCCTTTACTTTCCTATTCTCTCCTCACTACCTTTCTACAATAAAAGCCTTAAAACCATAGACTGCCCCTTCTCATCAGGATCCACCATGCTGGGGCAATGGAGCAGGTCAATTCTAATCTCAGGCAGAAAGTCTCCCAGCGCTTCCAGCCATCCCAAACCAAGCAGCCAGCCATTGAGAAAGCCAGGGATACTCTTGGTCCCCTCCAGCAACAGCCACATCACTCTCTTCCAGCCTGTTTTCCTCAGCCCCAGACCAGAGTCTGCCCCACAGTCTCCCCACTCCATTCTCAGCTTGTCTCCAGTGGTGTCCGCAGTGACCAAGAGAGAGAACCTGCAGTCTCTGGTCTCTCTGTTTCCTGTCGACCCCAAGCCAATTCTGGCAGGTCCATGGGGACCTCAGACTGCACTTCCTCATCCCCAGAATAGAGCCCTCTGGCTTCTCACAACTCGAAGCACGCCCTAATTTTAATGGGATTGCTTCAAGTTTCTCTCCACTTAGTTTAGTGTTGGCTATTGGTTGATGTAGATTGATTTTATTATGTTTAGGTATGGACCTTGAATTCCTGATCATTCCAAGACTTTTAACATGAAGTGGTGTTGTATTTGTCAAATGCTTATCCAGCATCTAATGATATGATCATGTGGCTTTTTTTGTTTGAGTTTGTTTATACAGTGGATTATGTTGATGGATTTTTGTATATTGAACAATCACTGCATGCCTGGGATAAAGCCTACTTGATCATGGTGAATGACCATTTTGATGTGTTCTTGGATTCTGTTTGTGAAAATTTTATTGAGTATTTTTCTTTTTTTTTCATTAGTTTATTTTTTACACTCCATATTCCATTCCCCACCCACCCACTCCTGATCTACCCTCTGACTCCTCCACATCCCAAACCTCCTCCCCAAAGCCTCTGTCTCTAAATGGATTCCCCAATCCCCTAGGCCACCTGAACTCTAAACTCCCTGGGGCCTCCAGTCTCTTGAGGGTTAAGTGCATCATCTCAGAATGAAAACAGACCCACAGGTCCTCTACTGTATGTGTGTTGTCTATTTGGTGATCCAATGTTTGTGAGATCTCAGGGTCAAGATTAATTGAGACTGCTGGCCCTCCTACATGATCATCCTTCTACTCAGCTTCTTTCACTCTTCCCTGATTCAACAACAGAGGTCAGCAGCTTCTGTCCATTGGTTAGGGCAAATATCTGCATCTGATTCTTTCAGCTGCTTGTTGAGTCTTTCAGAGGGCAGTCATGATAGGTCCCTTTTTGTGAGTTCACCATAGTCTCAGTAATAATGTCAGGCCTTGTGACCTCCCCTTGAGCTGGATCCTTCTTTGGGCCTGTCACTGGGTCTTCTTTTCTTCAGGCTCCTCTCCATTTCCATCCCTACAATTCTTTCAGACAGGAACAGTTATGGATCAGAGATGACTATGGCATGGCAATCCCATCCCTCACTTGATGTCCTATCCTGTCTTCCTGCTGGGGGAGGGCTCTATAAAATCCCTCTTCCTGTTATTGGGCATTTCACCTAAGGTCCCTTTCTTTGATTCTTGAGAGTATCTTACATCCCAGGTCTCTGGTACATTCTCGGGGGGGGGGGAGTGTCACCCCAACCTCCTATTTCCTGAGGTTTCCTGTTTCCATTCTTTTTGCTGGGTTTCGGTCCTTTTTTTCTCACCCAATATCAGGTGTCATGTGTCCAGCCGAGATTAGCCATTGTGATAAGAGACTTAGTTATAGTTATATCTCTGAACTAATTAAGTAAAAGTTACATATATTACTATTTATCCTTAATAAAACAGCATATATTTATAGAGTAATATAATCAAAAGCAATTAAGTGTGATATATTTACTATAGTACTTATCAAATGCCTCATAAATGTTCTTAACCACTAAAGAAAAAAAAATAATGATTCAGATGCATGCCATCACATTTACTGGTGAAATACTTTAAATTTCTACATATGTGGAGCTTTTTTTTCAAGTCTTTTTCTAGTGATTATAGCCGCATAAATGTTCTTAACCACAAAAGAAAAAAAAAATAATGGTTCAGATACATGCAATCACATTTACTTGTGAAATATTTTAAGTTTCTACAAGTGTGGAGTTTTTTTTTTTTTTTTTCAAGTGTTTTTCTAGAGGTTGTAGCCGCCTGCAGTCACACTAACTCGGTTCCTGAGTGGGAGGCAGGAGCTGTATGAGAGAAAATGGCGAGAGAAATAATGGAGGCCAAGATATATTGTTCAAGGCCCCAAAGTTTACTAAGAGTCTGTGCTTATAAAGAAAGGAGGCCCATCCCCCGCCAATCCATTCTTGGTGCCTGTCTTGAGCCTGTAGGCAATCTGCGGATGCTGTCTCAAGGATTTCTCAGCAGGTAGCAATGTTTTGGAGAAGAGCAGAAGCAGGTGACAGAACAATAGAGCCATCTAGGTCTGAAGGCTCCACTCCAGGTGGTCTCATGCTCAGTGGCAGCAAAGCCTGAATCAGCCTGTTTCAAGGCTGGGGGAGGCAACAGTTATATCAATGTTTGAAAAAAAAAAAAAAAAAAACAGTATATATCTCAAAGAATATCTTTCAGTTCATGTGCTGTCTACTGTTTCCATGTAATTATATTCAATTTATCTAGTTTTGACATAAACAATATGAGTGCTTTTCAGTTTGTAGCCCAAATGATTTATTTGTTCTACATGTAATAAATGAAACACAACTGTGTAGAGCAGTAAATTATTTGGGTTTTCTAGCCATCACCACTGGCAAACTTTACAGCTTCCTTTCCAAACACAAGGGACTTCAGGAAGCCTTTCACATTATGTGTAACTTCATGAGTGCCCAGGGACTAGAACTGCAAATCTTTTGCAACCTAAAAATAGCAAATATTATTGCAGCATATATCATTACTTATATATGTAAAGTGTAATTAAAGTCTTTTCTTTTATTAACTTCGAGTTAACACCTTACCTACCAAAAAGACAAGATGGAATTGTAGGCACAAAACCAGAATATAATAACTTGAATGTTTTTGAAAGTGAGATATTAAAAAATGTTATACTCCTAACCTTCTTGAAGTAAAGAATCATTTTAAAAATGAAGTTTTTAAAATGATGCTCCCCCACCACCAGGCCTCCCTGCTCCTTGGAGCATCAAGTCTCTCAAGGACTTGGCACATCTTGTCCCACTGAAGCCAGACCAGGCAGTTTTCTGCTGTCTATGTGGTGGGAGTCTCAGAGCAGCTCATGTATACTGACTGGCTGGTGGCTGAAAATATGTAATAAACATCCCAGTTTTTTCCCAAGTTGCTCCTGGATTAGATTAAGAAATTTATTGAATAGTTTTGCAACAATAGTAGTAAGGAAATTTAGTCTGAAGTTCTCTTTCTTTGTTGGGTCTTTGTGTGGTTTAGGTACTGTAGTAACTGTGGCTTCATAAAATGAATTTGGCAGTGTTCCTTCTGTTTTTATTTTGTTTAATACTTTGAGGAGAACTGGAATTGGGTCTTCTTTGAAGGTCTGATAGAATTATGTACTAAACCCATCTGGCCCTGGGCTTTTTCTGGTTGGGGGATTTTTAATGACTGCTTCTATTTCTTTAGGGTTTATGGAACTATTTAGATGGTTTATCTGATCCTGATTTAACTTTGATACCTGGAATCTATCTAGAAAATCATCCATTTTATCTAGATTTTCCAGTTTTGTTCAGTATAGGTTTATGTACTATGATCTAATATATTTTTTTTTAATTTCTTGTTTCCTTTGTTATGTCTCCCTTTTCATTTCTGATGCTGTTAATTTAAATACTGTCTCTGTACAATCTGGTTAGTCTTGCTAAGGGTTTATCTATCTTGTTGGTTTTCTCAAAGAACCAGCTCCTGGTTTAATTGATTCTTTGTATACTTTTCTTTGTTTCTACTTGGTTAATTTCAGTCCTGCCATCTACTCCTCTTGATTGTGTTTGTTCTTTTTGTTCTAGAGCTTTCAGATATGCTGTTAAGCTACTAGTGTATGCTTTCTCCAATTTCTTTATGTAAGCACTCAGAGCTATGAGTTTTCCTCTTAACCTGACTAATACAAATGCAAATCCTTACAGTCAACCAACAGACTGAGCTCAAGGATCCAAATGGAGGAGTTAGGGGAAGGACTGAAGGAGCCGAAAGGGTTTGCAACTCAGTGGAAGAACAGTATAAACCAACCAGACACCACCACCACCACCACCCAGATCTCCCAGGGATGAAATCACCAATCAAAGAATATACATGGAGTAACCCATGGCTCCAACCACATACGTAGCAGAGGATTGCATTAACTGGCATCAGTAGGAAAGAAGGTCCTGTGGAGGCTTGATGCACCAGAGTAGGAGAATGCTAGGGTGGTCAATGGGTAGAGGGGCACCCTCACAAAATAAGAGGGTAGGGGCGATGGTCTAGGGGTTTGTGGAGGGGAAACCAGGAAGGGGGATATCAGTTGAAATGTAAGTAAATAAAATAGCCAATAAAAAAAGGAAAAATATCTCAGGTAATTGATGACATTTGTGTTAATGTTAACATTCTACTCCTATTTTTTTATTGTTCTGTACTATTCATCCAGATGTGGAAAAAAATTAAATACATGGTGATGTTAATATTGATTTTGCACTGTAAAGTTTTACATTACTTAAAATGAAGACTATTTATGATATCATGTCATTTCACAAGTGTCTTCCTGCAAATGTTTCCCCATACTGCCAATTCCTATGAACTTAGAATCACCATGAATAAGTCCATTTAACCAAGGAAAGCCCCATTTTCACAAACTGTCCCACATAATTGAGAATTATCTGTCTCTTTACTTAAGGAATAGTTTCCAGCTAGAATGAAGGATCAAACCACAACTTGACCTTAAAGAAATTACTATAGTTTTAATATTCTAAAATTTTCTGACAAGTTAATATATTTTCTGTTGTTATATCTACAGCGAATGACACAGAATGATATCACATTTTCATTTCCTATTATTGACCCTTACTTTTTCATGGTCTGATATATGTATAGATAGATAGATAGATAGATAGATAGATAGATAGATAGATAGATAGATAGATAATGAATTTTAGAGAATTGTAGAGGTTTTTACTATGAAGATAGACATAACTTGAAACCTTCTTGGAAAAGTAAATGTGTGTGTGTGTGTGTGTGTGTGTGTGTATGTGTATATTTGTTTGTATACATATACACATAGACACATGTAAAAATGCAGTAGAATACAGTTAAACACCACAAGAACTCAACTGGACTCTGAATGACTTTCTATTCATACGCTAAGAATATACAGCACAGTGACAGATTAAAATGTTAAGAGACAGAAAATCATTAATTAAAGAAAGTGACATCACCAAGACTTAAAAATCAATCTCTCTATGTAGACTCAGATTTCTTCCTGTCTGTGCTATTAGTAAATCAGACAACAGGTCTCAGAAATAGACCTATTTCAAAAGTAAAATGGTCATAGACCAGAGAACATAGGCATTTCAACAGAACAAGTGTAGTCATTTCAACAAATTGTTTTAGAACACTAGAAATATCCCATGAAATAAAATGAGCCCAGACCTACATTCTTTATAAGTCTTTACAAAAAATTGATTTAAAATGAATAAAATTTTATATAAGCTGGATGTAAAAAAATTGCAAAATAGAAGGAATTAGTCTCAGAGCTAATATAGGAGAATAACAGAATATTTTAGGACAGATTTTTAATTAAAATGTAGAAGTATAACAAATGAAATACTTAATTCATAACCTTTTCTTTATTAAAATAAAATAGTATGCTCTATAACATACATTGTCTGGGATAGGAAGAAACGACACAGACTGAAAGCAAGTATTGCCTATACACATATCTTCTAAAAATATTTAACTAGGATGGATAATGAACTCCTTAGACTTAATATATCAAACCTAGTGTTTACAAAATTTTTATCCAGGACACCAAAAGCTATATATTAAAAATTAATAGATAGATAGATAGATAGATAGATAGATAGATAGATAGATAGATAGATAGATAGAATTTCAAAGTCTGGGCAAGCACTTTAGTAAACAAGATATAGAATAGAACATAATTTTGAAGAAATGTGTCTAATTATATTTCATCAAGAAAATGAAAATTTGAAAATGAAATAGTGCTTAACATGTTCTAGACTAGTCAATGTACCAAACATAATAAGCAGTATGTTCTGACAGGAATATAGAACAAGAACTATTACAGATTGTTTTGTCTAATAGTATGATATTTATTTCTAGAAATCATCATAATTTGATCAGACAATCCAATAATTGCTCTTCTGGGAATTTACCAAGATGAGGTAAAAATGGAAAGTTATACAAATATGTGAACATAAGATGTTACAGTAGGGTTTTGATTTATTTTTTGGTTTTGTTTTGTTTCTAACCACTCAATATTGAAAGTCACCAAAATATATTGAATTCATATGTTCTCTATGGCCTGAACACATATGTTCTTCCACAGGTGTATATTGAAATGTGACTGACTATAATAAGTATTATTTTATGAGTGTCCTTGGTCATGGCATACACTTTTAATCCTAGCACTCAGAAGGTAGAGGAAAATGTATCTTTGTAAGTTTGAGGCCAGTTTGCTCTACACAGTAAGATCTAAGACGGCCAGTAGTATATACAAATACTCTGTCTCAAAATCAAAACAAAAATATTTGTGCCCTTTTAAAAAAGGTCCTACCTGCTCGGTGGCATATGGCCTTTAATCTTATCACCCCACAGGTGGAACTCTGTGCATTTGAGGCCAGACTAGTCTACAGAGTGAGTTCTAGAACAGCCAGGAATACAGAGAGACATTCTGTCTCAAAAAGAACTTAAGGGGGAGTGCAACACCAGAGCTTTGACAGCACTTTGTCAGCACTTGTAAAGACACACACACACACACACACACACACACACACACACACACACACACACACAAAATGTGTCATGTTTGAGAAGGAAAGTACATGCCACTAGACAAAGTGATGCCTAATAACTTCACTACAGACTTATAGTCAAAATTTGTAAGAAAATTTTCTGCTGTTCAGATATCACCAAATGGAAGGTAATCAAGTTTATCATGTCATATAATGACAGAATGAATCGTAATAGGAGAATGATAAACTGGTACACTCAGGCAATGGGAGAGAATTTACTACTATAAGAAAATAACAAAACCAGTTGCAACAAGACAAGAGAAAATTTATTAGTACTACTAAATGAAGGAATAACTCCAATGATCTATAAAAATATAATTCTGAATGAATGACATTTTGGTAAAAATATAAAAACATGTAGACAGCAAAAAAATTAATGATCATTAAGGATTTGAGATTGTATTAACCCTCTATCATATGTGGGGTTAGTGAAGATTTTTCCAATCTTTAGGTTACCAATTTGTCCCATTGACTATGTTCTTTGCCTTACTGAAGCTTTCTAGTTTCATGAGGTCCTGTTTATCAATTCTTGATCTTAGAGAATGAGCCATTGGAGTTCTGTTTAGGAAATCCACTCCACCCCACCCTGTGCCAATGAGTTCAAGTGCTTTCCCAAAATCTCTTCTATTAGATTCAGTGTATCTGGCTTTATGTTGAGATCCTTGCTCCACTTGGACTTAAGATTTATGCAAGGTTAAAAAAAAAAAAAAAAAAGGTTTATTTTCACTTTTCTACACAGAGACAGCCAGTTAGACCAGCACCATTTATTGAAGATGTCTTCTTTTTTCCATTGTATATTTTTGGCATCTTTGTCAAAGATCAAATGTCTATAAGTTTGTGGTTTTATTTCTGAGTCTTCAATTCTATTCCGTGAATTGAAGGTCATCAGCATGTCTATTTCTGTACCAATAACATGCAGTTTTTATCACCATTGCTCTGTACTATAGTTGACATCAGAGGTAGTGATTGCCCCAGCAGTTCTTTTATTGTTAAGGATTGTTTTCACTATTCTGCATTTTTTGTTTGTTTGTTTGTTTCTGTTTTTTTTGTTATTTGCCTTTCCAGATGAATTTGAGGATTGCTCTTTCCATGTCTTTGAAGAATTGTGTTGGGATTTTGATGAGGATTGCATTGAATCTGTAGATTGCCTTTGGTAGGATGGCCATTTTTACTATGTTAATTCTGCCAATCCATGAGCATGGGGGACCTTTCCATTTTCTGAGATCTTTGATTTCTCTCTTGAGAGACTTGAAATTATTGTCACAGATATCTTTTCACTTGTTTGGCTAGAGGTACTCCAGGATATTTTATACTATTTATAGCTACTTGTGAAGGTAGTTGTTTCCCTAATTTCTTTCTCATTTATATAAAGGGAGGTTACTGATTTATTTGAATTAATTTTATATCCAGCCACTTTGCAGAAGTTGTTTACCAGCTGTGGAATGTCTCTGGTAGAATTTTTGGGGTTGCTTATATCATAACCCTGCAAATAGTGATATCTTTATTTCTTCTTTGCCAATTTGTATTCCCTTGATCTCTTTTTGTTGTGTTATTGCTTTAAGTAGAACTTTGAGTACTATATTTCATAGATTTGGGGAGAGTGAGCTTCCTTGTCCCCGATGTTAGTGGGATTGCTTCAAGTATCTCTCCACTTAATTTGATATTGGCTATTGGTTTGCAGTAAATTGCTTTATTACATTTAGGTATGGGACTTGAATTCCTAATCTCTTCAATAACTTTAAAATGAAGGGGTGTTATATTTTTTTAAAATGCTTTTTCAGCATCTAAGTAGATGTTCATGTGTTTTTTTTTTTTTGAGTTTGTTTACACAGTATATTATGTTAATAAATTTTCATACATTGAACTAACCATGCACCCCTGGGCTAAAGCCTAATTGACTGTGGTGAATAATAATTTTGAGAGTTCAAGAAGCTAACCACCAAAAAAACAAACAACCTAAACAACTAGATAGAGAATCTTCAACAGAGGAATCTGGAATGGCTGAGAAGCACTTAGTAAAATATACTGTGTTTTAATTCATGAGCTATGCCAAATAACAAATAAAACTAACCAAAGGAGGATAAGTATGCAATTGATTTTGAGAAAGTTTATAATTTTAGAGCTATTACCAAGTTGGATATTACAAATATTCTTTTTAACAAAAGATATGAGAATAAACTTAGATTTTTAATAATAAGGGGCACTTTGAGGATGCAAACGGTAGATAAGCATGAAGATGAATGGTTTCTCTTAAGTTTCTTTGAGTTGGAGTTTCGATTAGGGTCTTATTTGGGGGATGGGCTTTTGGAGGCGATTGGATGGGTTGATGCATCCTTTTAATGCATTAGATAGTCTAGTGTGACTGCCATGAGCCATGTACACAGGAGCTTTCATCACCTAGGCCTAAAACATATTTATCAACATCCAATCTATGACTTCACTTAATTATATCTGTCTACTTATCTCACGTCAAAATGCCGAAAGGGGATGCACCAAAAGTTAGCATTAAATATCAGCATGACAGGAGTGAATGAATCAGTGAAGTATTATTACTCTTTGAAAGAGTAGAAGATTCAAAGAGCATAAAAACATAGTTTGATTAATCTCCCTGAAGTATAACAACCTTTCAGAATATGAAAGAGAAAAAAACCTAGAAGATTCAACTGTGTTACACATGACACTGGGTCTTATACAGGCTACAGTGCTTTCTATGGGTTAGGAGTGAATTTTAAAGCATAAAAAATGACATGTTCTGTATTCACAACAGCACACATGTACATCAAAATTAGCTAAAAAAGGAACCAGGAACAGTTATGGCTATAAACCACAGTCACATTATTATTTTATTATTTCCTGTTTTTTGTAGATGTTAATATAATTATATTACTTCCATCTTCCCCTTTCCTCCCGCTAAACCCTCTGGTAACTCCTTGATCTTTCTGAAATTCATGGCATCTTTTTTCCATTAATTGATGTTCTCTACACTCCTAAGTTCTCACTGCATGAATACCTACCCATGAGATCAACAACAAGATGCAACAGCAGATATGCTAACATGAGTGATAGAAGGCTTCCCCAGGTCTTACCATAACCCAAGCTTGAGAAAGTTGTGTTGATCTCAAGAGTGTACTATAGAAACAGAGAAGTCATGGATAACTCTGAAGTATTGGGTTGAACATCCAGAGTCATGGAAGTCTCATTTATAGAATTAGAAATTTCAAAGAAGCATTCATTGCTCTTTAAAGGAGAACATGATCAGGTATGGAAGGATGTTGGAAAAGCCCTGAAGGCCAGCAAAATGAATGGAAATATGAAACCTTGGGGTGTGGGAGGTGAGGGAATCCTCTAGAAAATACTAGAGTCCTGGGAGTTATGAGACTCTTAGGACTCAACGGGAGGGACGTTAGATGAAATGCAATACACTGGGGAAAGGGAACACGTAGAGTTTCCAGTAGAAAGATAGGGCATTAAATGGAGGACTGGAGTTGCCATCCCACAGTCAAAATCTCTGGCCAGAACTGTCCCTGTCTAAAATGACTGCAGGGCCAAAAATGGAGAAGAGAGTGAGGGAAGGGCAGTCTAGTGACAGGCCCAATCTAGAATGTATTTCAAGGGGAGGCTCCAAGTCCTCACACTATTATTGATGCTACGGTGTACTTACAGGCAGGAGCATAGCATGGCTGTCCTCTGAAAGATGCAACGTGCAGCTGACTGGGACGGATGAGGATACATATGCCCAACCATTGAACTGAATTTGGGGACCGAATTAGGGAAAGGCTAGAAGAAGCTGAGGAGGAGGGTGACCCCATAATAAGACAAGCAGTCTCAGTTAACCCAGAACTTGAGATCTGAGCCACCAACCAGGCAGCATAAACTATCTAGTCTAAGGCCCCCAACACATATACAGCAGAAGCCTGCCTGTTTTGGCCTCAGTGGGAGAAGACTAGAGGTGGGGAGCCTAGTGGGCAGAGGGACATCCTCTTGGAGACAGTGGGGAGGAGGAATGGGATGAGGCACTGGGGGAGAGCAGATAGAGACGGGTGCAACAACTGCAGTATAAAAAAATAAAAGTAACAAATAACAAAAAGGAGGTTCAGTAGCTCATCCTAAAGCATATTTCAGTGTTACTGTGGATCAAACAAAGGGGTTATATATTTTACATATGCAGTTACTAGTTTGCCTAAGAAAGATTCCATTATCTACCATATTCATTTTAAATCAAGGTAGGAGATGCAAAATAAGTACTTAACTATCTGATTCTAAAGTTTTAAAAAGGAAACTTTTGCTGTAGAAATAAAAGCTATGACTTGCCAACATTTAGATGATACTTAGGGATATGCTAAGATGAGATCATCAAAGAATGACTGAAAATAGCCATGAGATGAATGCCAAGGACAAAGTCTGCAGTCCTCCAGAGTTTAAAAGCTGGGCAAATTGAGAAAAAGTAACAGGAAAGATTTAGCTGAAGTACCGAGAGAGCCAAGAGTGGCTTCTCTTGGAAGGCATATGATCCAGGGTATCCTACAAAAGTAGAAAGAAGATGGAATAGGAGAGAAAGCAGGAGAGGGAGAATGGGTGAGCAGAGGTGGCAGCTTAGGAAATTGTCTCACAATTTGTAGAAGTTGACAAATTGGAAAGGAGGATAGACCCAGGGAAAATGGGTTGATTAGATGCTGTGACCCAGAGTAACTGTAGTCTAAAGGCAGTATCTCTTCTTTAGGAGAGCTTGGAGTTTTTCCTAAAACTTTCTTTTTTTTTTTTTTTTTCCTTTTTTTTTATTATTTTCTTTTTTTACATTTCAAATGCTATCCCGAAAGTTTCCCATACCCCTCCCCCCACCTCTGTTCCCCTACCCACCCACTCCCACTACTTGGCCCAGGCCTTGCCTTGTGCTAGGTCATATAGAGTTTGGAAGACCAAGGAGCCTCTATTCCGACTGATGGCCGATTAGGTCATCTTCTGCTACATATGCAGCCAGAAACACAAACCCCGGGGGTACTGGTTAGTTCCTGTTGTTGTTCCACCNACAGGGTTGCAGCCCCCTTCAGGTACTTGGGTACTTTCTCTAGTTCCTCCATTGGGGACCCTGTGTTCCATCCAGTAGCTGGCTGTGAGCATCCATTTCGGTGTTGACTTCCTAAAACTTTCAAGCAATTGGATGAGACTTTCCTATGTGGTAGAACTACTTAACTCAGTTTACTAAGTTTATATTTGTGAGTGTTTGCGTGTGTGTGTGGGGGGGGGGGACTTCAGAAAATAACTCATAAAAGTTGGCTTTACCCTTCCACCATATGGGTCTCAGAGACTGAAATCAGGTTGTCAGCCTGAATGGCAAGAGCTTTTCCCTGCTGAATCACCATGCATGCTCTGGTCTACTGATTTAATACTCATATTTCTAAACACATCAATATTATCATATAGGTATGCAACTAACAAAGTATAATACTTTGGTCTATCTAAGCCAACACATAAAATTAACCATATCCTCACCTCATTGAAGATTGAAAAGGGTTAAAGGGGCGGGGGAAGTCAGTACTATCAAATGCTGGAATAGATAAAATAAGATTGAGTAAAGGATTAAATTTAAAATGAGCACTTGTATCAGCAAAACAATGTTCGTGTGGCTTACAGGGTGATTCATAAGTAGCAAGGATGGCAGACTGTAAATGAAAAAAATTCAAAGAAAGATACAGGCCCAGTCATAGCAAAGAGTTCCTCCGGGGATTTTACAATGACATAAATAGCATGGATGCTTGATTAAATGGCGTCCCTGAGTGTGCTTTGGTTTATTTTTACTAAGAGAAATAAAATCTTTGCTGATTGGGATGACCTGGTCAAGAAAATAGAGAAATTAATATCTTGAATAGTTGAAAAAAAAGAAAGGATTAAATTTAGAATAAAAAGTGTTCACAAGAATTGGATGGATGCTGGATATTGAGGATACAGGAAAGAGGCACATGGGGATGATGTGTGTTGGTGGATTTAAAAAGTCCTCATCTGGTTCTGCCTCAGGAAATTGCACAGGGCTGTGCAGACTGTGCAGGTGCACATTCCTAAATGCAGAAGAACCGTCTATGAACTCAATTCTCTGTTACTTGCATTGCATAATCCTTAACAATTCTATCTTTGACTTTATTTTGTGAGGTTTGTTGAGAAAAAAGAAACTTAGGAGATATATAATTCTGCAGTCCTCCTTGTCAGCTCATCAGCACAGTCTTAGGGTCACATGTCAATACAGAATTCTAGCAGTAGTCCTAGTCTGTGAGGGTTATATAAAATCTAAAAGCTGTACAAAGTCAAGGATATAGCAAAGCCATGATTCTATTGTTATAGAAGTGAGTTCTTTTACCTCAAAAAACTGCTGTAATGTGACAAAAACCAAACAGAATTTTATAAGCTTTTAATAACTTTATCCTCCAACATCTTTTCCTGTTGTCTTGGCTATAAAAAGATCTGGAAATGGCATACAAATAAAAGACTTCCCTTCCTTATTAGTAAACCACAGAGAGTGTTTAGATTCTACCTGGGACCCTCCACCTCTAAGTTGCTACTCATAGCCTAGATCTAGCATTTTCTTCTTGCCTGTAAAAAAATTTTAATCCAGAAAATTTCTGCTATGGCAAGGGATCAAAGACATTCTAGGTCTTTATGATTCATCTGGAATGCAGACATATACTGAATCACACCATGATCTTTCTGGAATACAGACCCAACCTTAGTATGCACTTTAATCCCTAACAATGAAGGTAAGGATAGTTTGTCAAAGAAAACAGCCATGTGTGAGCATCTGACTGAGGGGCAGACAAAATGATGAATCAGAGAAAAATTTGACAGAGAGAGTCAGAGATAGGCTACACACATGAGCAGCACATGAAAGAGAGTCTACTTCAGAGCAATGAACAAGTAAAAAGTGGTGTGGTGTGTGTAGAAGCTTTACCAGAACAGTTTTACAGAGAGATGTTTCAGAGAGAACAAGCCGAACACTGATGAACACAAAACTAGCCAAAGAATGTTAAAGAGCCAGAAGATTAGAACTTATTGGCAAAGTTGGTATGAGGCTGTACTTTGCCCTACCTCTCCACTCATAGTGCCCAGATATTGTTGCCATGCCACCAAGAGGAGGCAGAGCAAAGTACAAACTGGGGAGCATACAGTGGTTCCCAACCTCCTCTCTGGGTACATAGATACTTCCAGCGTACCTCCAGGAGAAGGAGTCAGGAACCAAGGGTTTGAAGTCTAACTTTCCCTCTGGGCTTCTGCACACCAGGAGAGAGAGAAGTCAGAGCCTGGAACAAGTAGAATCTGGTCTGCCTTGTAGTGATGGTCCAGAGTACCAGAAGAGCTAGAGAGGAGAAAGCCTTCCAGAGGAATACTAGGCAAAGGCCTTCTCTCCATGATCCTTAATAAAGCAGCTCTCTGAGATGATCCTTGCTTGTTCATATTGCTTTATTTTTCAGTAGATGTAAAGGTATACACTTTATAAAAAGTGAACCAGAACTGATAAACATTTTGGGGGTAATAATTACCCAGGAAGGGAAGCTCATTGGCAGAAAATGGGAAGACCTCCCTTACTCATGGATTACTACAATTGACATAGTGAAAATGGACATCATACTGAAAGCAATTTATGTATTCAATGCAATTACCATCAAAATTCCAACACAATCCTTTGCAAACCTCGACAGAGCAATTCTCAACTTCATACAGAAACAAACAAACAAACAAACAAACAAACAAAACAGGATAGCTAAAAATAATCCTGAACAAAAGGAACATTTTGGAATGTATCACCATCCCTAACTTTAAGCTGTAACACAGAGTAATAGTAATAAAAAAATGCATGGTACTGATATACAGTCATGTTGTTCAATGGAATCAAATCAAAGATCCTGAAATAAATCTATACACCTATGGACACTTGATTTTTTTTTTTTAATAAAGAAGCCAAAAATATATAATGGAGAAAATAAAGTATTTTCAACAAGTGGTGCTGGTCTAACTGGATGTCTACATTTAGAAGAGTGAAAATAGATCCATATCTATCACCCTGCACAAAACTCAAGTGAAGTGGATTAAAGACCTCAACATAACGCCAAGTATACTAAACCTAATAGAACAGAAATGGAGGAATAACCTTTAACTCATTGGTGCAGAAGACACCTTCCTAAACAGAACACCAATGGCTCAGCTTCTAAGATAAACAATTGATAAATGGGATCTCCTCAAGCTGACAAGCTACTATAAATCAAAGAACACTGTCATTAGGCCAAATGGCAGCCAGCAAATTGGGAATGTATCTTTACCAACCCTGCATCTGACAAAGGGCACTAATATCCAAAATTTATAAAGAAGATAAATACCAACAACCCAAATAACCCAATTAAAATTTGTGGTGCAGAGCTAGACAGAATATTCTCAACAGTGGAATCTCGAATGGCTGGGAAATATTTAAAGAAAAGTTCAAAGTCTTGAATCATCAGGAGTCATCATCTTACACACATCAGAATGGCTAAGTTCAAAAACTCAGGTAATAGCACATGCTAACAAGGATCTTGAGTAAGGGGAACACTCCTCCATTTCTGATGGGACTGCAACCTTGTACAACCACTTCAGAAATCAACTTGAAGGGTTCTCAGAAAATTGGGACTAGTTCTACCTCCAGGCCGAGGTTTACCACTCCTGTGCATATACCTAAAAAATACCCCGACTTTGCCACAGGGACTTTTGATCAACTATTTTCACAGCAACATTATTTGTAATAGCCACAAACTGGAAACAATCTACATGTCACTCAACTGAATAATAAGTCAAGAAAATATGGTACATACACATAATGGAATTCTAATAAGTTATTAAAAAACAAAGACAGCATGAAGTTTATAAGCAAAAGGATGAAACTTTAGAATATCATCCTAAATGAGGTAACCCTGATCCAAAAGGACTCACATGGTATATACTGACTTATAAGTGGATATTATCCATAAACTACAGCACTCTGCATACCTAAAGAAGCTAAACAAGAAGAAAGGCACACGTGATGATGCTTGAATCTCACTTAGAAGGCGGAGGGGAGGGGGGAATTAAATAGTTAGAAGAGGCAGATAAAGGGAGGGAACTTTGTGGGAGAGGAGATTTGGAGTGCAAATGCGGTAGAGTTCAGGATCAGGTGTTGGGAGAGACAGAGGAGATGGCCAGATGGTCATGAGAATGAGTGTACATATGAGCTGGTAGAGGATGTGAGAAAAGGGCATCCTCTGGAGAACATGCCTGAGACTTGGGATAGGGAAGGCTCCTAAGAATCAATAGTGGTGACCATAACTGAGACTCACAGCAGTCTCAATTATGGAACCTGAAGATGTCACCTTGTGTAGTCAGACAGAAACCCCCGTGGAGTGATAGGGACAATAACCTACCCACAAAACTTTCAACCTAAAATTTACCCTGCCTACAAGAATTTCAGGAATGGGGCATAGAGCAGAGACTAGAAGAATGACCAACCAACAACTTGTAAAACTAGAGATGCTCCCACGGGAAAGCACCAATCCCTGACTCTATTAGTGGTACTCTGCTATGTTTGCAGTTAGGAGCCTAGCATGCCTTTCTTCTGAGAAGTTCCCCCTTTAAAAAGTCACAGTCTAACAGAATAGGTGAAAATAGAATCCATCAAGCTGCTGCAACCAAGAAACAAACCTTAGTACTATGTATAGAATTCAACCTCAGGGTATAAGGGCTGAAGAAGATAGTCCAAACAAATGAACCGAAGAATCAAGCTGGCATATCCATTTGAATAACTGATAAAATAGACTTCACACCAAAACTAATTGGATGAGATAGAAAAAGATGCAACATGCGTATCAAAGCAAATATCCCCAAAGAAGATGTTGAGTTTCTAAATATTCATAAACCAAATCCAAGGGTATTCATATTTATAAAAGAAACACTACAATAGCTTAAACCACATATGGACCCTCACACATTGGGAGTGGGAGACTTCAATATCTGACTCCTGCCAATAAAAGAGTCATCAGACAAAAACTAAATGGAAAAATACTTTGGGCTTCTGCTTTCATACTATGTTTTCCATTTCCCTTGGGAGCAGTTGAATTTGTACTTGTTGTTGTCTGTTTCTTGTCTTGTGATTTTTGTTTGGTTGTTTCATTGATTTTTTTATTTGCCTGTTAGTTTCCTATAGATAGAGAAGGAAATTGTGTTAGATGGATAGGAAGGTGTGAAGATTTGGAAGGGGAAAGAAGGGTAAAAAACCCCTTAAGAAATATTTTCAGATCACAGATCAAATTCCTATCCACAACTCCAACAGAAGCCCCCTGATCCCACAGTAACCACTGTGGTACCCAGAACTGCACATAAATCCTCTGCCTATAAACAACAAACACCACTTCAGCACCCTAGCTGCCTATCCCCAACCTTTTTCCCTCTCTTCATTACCACATTCAGAAGTACAATTCCAGCAGAAGCCCCCTATTGGACGAGAGGCCAAACATGCAAACAGAACTCATCCACAGAATAAATCCCAGCCACAGAGACTTCTGACACTCTCTCAGTCCCTCTCAAACTATCCCCAACCATCCATTTTCCATGTTACTATATTCTTTCCCACAGCATCCTGAAATAACCCCAGGCATTCTATAAAACCACCATGAATTAGAGCAGATTTCACCATCTGAAATAATAGAAAATTTACAAGCTCATGTAGCGTGAACAACTCTCTACTGAATGATTGATGGTCAAGGCAGAAAGAAAGAACAAAATTTCAGATTTCCTAGAATTTAGAAAATGAAGGCACAACATACCCAAACTTCTGGGACACAATGAAAGATGTGATAACAGAAAGTTCATAGGACTAAGTGCTTTGATAGACAGACAGACAGACAGACAGACAGATGATAGATAGATAGATAGATAGATAGATAGATAGATAGATAGATAGATAGATAGATATCTAATAATAGCAACTTAACAGCATATATGAAAGCTCAAGAACAAAAAGAATAAAGCCAGCCTAAGAGGAGTAAATGGCCATAAATAATCAAACTACTGACAGAAATCAATAAAATAAAAACAGAATAATACAAAGACTCAATGAAACAAAGACTTGGTTCTTTGAGAAAACTAATAAAATAGACAAACATTTATCCAAACTAAATAAAAAACAAATATAGATTATCCAACTTAAGTAAATCAAAAATGAAAATGGGGACATAACAACAAGCACTCCAGAATTCTAAAGAATCATTAGTTCATACTTTAAAAACCCATAATTCTATAAATTGGAAAACACATCAAAAAGATCATCTACCATGATTAAGTAGGCTTCACTGTAGAGATATAGGGATAATTCAACATAAGGAAATTAATAAACATAATCCAACATATAAACAAACAAACAAAAAATCAAAACAAACAAAAGCACAGGATAGTGTCACTAGATGCAAAATAACTTTTGAAAAAATCCTACACCACTACATGATAAAAGCACTGGAGAGATTCGGGACACAAGGAATACATCTGAACATAATAAACGCAGTTTACAGAAAGTGCATAGCTAACATCCACTTAAATTGAGAAAATGTCAAAATAATTTTACTAAGATCAGAAAGAAGAAAGAATTTTCTATACCAATTCAAAACAGTACTTTCTGTCTTAGCTATAGTAATAGAATAACTGGAGGAGATCAGGGGATACAAGTTGAAAAGAAAGAAGCCAATGTGTTTATTTTTACATGATATGATATTATGCAAAAGTGACACCTACAGGTGTCCATAAGTGGTCACTACAGGTCTGTAGGAATTTCCTGAAAGATTAATGAAGTGGCTAGATACAATATTAACTCAAAATCTCAATAGCCCTCCTATACACAAGTGACAAACAGGCTAAGAAATAAGTCAGGGAAATAACACCCTACACAATACCCACAAATAATATAAGATATCTTGGAATATCTTTAACAAAGCAATAATTTTTCACACAAATTTCAATATTTGAAGAAAATAAATTAAAGATATCAGAAGATGGAAAGATCTCACATGCACGTTAATCACTGGGATAAACACTGTAAAAGTTCTTTGAAGATTCAATGCAATCCCCAAATCCAACACATTTTTATAGAACTGGAAAGGACAATATTCAATGTCATATGTTAAAAAACAAAACAGAAAAGTCCAAGATAGCCAATACAATCCTGTACAATAAAAGAACTTCCAAAGGTCTCACTACTCCCAATTTCAAGCTGTAGTACATAACAAGAGTAGCATAAGGTACATGGCACTGGGATAAAAAAATGTATTGATCAATGAAATAGTATTAAAGGACCAGACATAAGTCCATACACCTATGGACAAGTGGTTTTAAAAAGAAACCAGAAATACACAATGGTGGAAAGGAACAGTCTTCAACCAAGGCTGCTGGTTTAACTAGATATCAGCATGCAGAAAAATGTAAATAGATTCATATCTATCACATTCTATAAAACTCAAGTCCAAGTGGATCAAAGACCTCAACTTAGAACCAGTTTATACTGAATTTAATAGAAGAAAAAGTGAGAACATCTTTGAACACATCTGTACAGAAGACAACTTCAAGAGAACAGTAGCAAGTCAATAAGGTCAACAATTAATAAATGAGACCTTATGAACCTGAAAAGCTTCTATAAGGCAAAGGACACTGTCAATAGAACAGAAAGGCAGCCTAATGAATGAGAAAAGATTTTCTTTTTTTTTAATTTATTTATTATTATTTTCTTTATTTACATTTCAAATGCTATCCCGAAAGTTCCCTATACCCCACCCCAGCCCCTGCTCCCCTATACACCCACTCTCATTACTTGGCCCTGGACTTCCCCTGTGCTGGGTCATATAAAGTTTACAAGACCAAGGGGTATCTCTTCCCAATGATGGCTGATTAGGCCATCTTCTGCTACATATGCAGCTAGAGACACGAGCTCAGGGGGTACTGGTTAGTTCATATTGTTGTTGCACCTACAGGGTTGCAGCCCCCTATAACTCCATGGGTATTTTCTCTAGCTCCTCCATTGGGGGTCCCGTGTTCCATCCAATAGCTGACTGTGAGCATCCACTTCTGTGTTTGCCAGGCACTGGCATAGCCTCACAAGAGAGCCTTCAGCAGAATCTTGCTGGCATGTGCATTAGTATCTGGGTTTGGTGNCTNANGATGGGATGGATTCCCNGATGGGGTAGTCTCTGGATAGTCCATCCTTTCATCTTAGCTCTAAATTTTGTCTCTGTACATATATCCTTTCATGGGTATTTTGTTCCTTATTCTAAGGAGGAATGAAGTATCCACATGATGGTCATCCTTCTTGGTGAGAAAAGATTTTCATCAACTTCATGTCTAACTAATTAATTTTCATACATAAATATGTTTCCTGAAGAAACTAGATACCAACAAACCAAATAATCCAACTAAAAAATGGGTAATGAGATAAAGATCTGAATAGAGAAATCTCAGCAGAGGAATCTCAAATACCTGAGAAGCATTTAAGGAAATGTTCAACATCCTCAGGTGTTAGGAAAAGGCAAATCAAAACTACTATGAAATTTCATCTTACACTTGTCAGAATAGCTAAGATCAAAAACATCAGTGACTGGTCATGCTGGTGAGGATGCAGTGAAAGAACACTACTCTATTGCTGGTAGCAGTGCAATTTTGTAGAACCACCATTCTAATTAGCATGGTGATTCCTCAGAAAATTGGAAATTGATCTACCTCAAAACCAGCTAGACAATTCTTGGATATTAACCTACAGGCTGCTCCATCCTAATAGAGGGACACTTGCTTAACTATATTTGCAACAGCTGAATTCATAATACTCAGAAACTGAAAATAGCCTAGATATCCCTCAACCAAAGAATGAATAAAGAAAATGTGCTATATTTATGCATTGTAGCATTACTCCAAAGTTAAAAGCAATAACATAAACGACATTTGCAGGTAAATGGATGGAACTCATAAAAATCATACTAAATTAGGTAACCTACACTGGGAAAGAAAAACATAGTACACACTTACTTATGAGTAGACATTAGCTGTTAATAAAGAATAATCATTTCTAATTTGGATCCCTTTGGCTTCCTTTTTTGTCTAATTGCTCTGGCTAGGACTTTGAGCACTGTATGTAATAGGTAAGGAAAAAGTGGACAGCCTTTTCTAATCCCTGATTTTAGTGGGATTGCTTCAAGTTTCTCTTTATTTAGTTCGATGTTAGCTACTGGTTTTCTGTCACTTGCTTTTATTATGTTTAGGTGTGGGCCTTGAATTCCTAATCTTTCCAAGATTTTTAACATGAAAAGGTGTAAAATTTTGTCAAATGCTTTTTTAGCATCTAATGTGATGATCTTGTGGGGTTTTATCTTTGAGTTTATTCATATTGTGGATAACTTTGATGGATTTCCATATATTGAATCATCCCTGCATTCCTGAGATAAATCTGACTTGATCATTATGAACCACTCTGAAAATCAGTCTGGCAGTTCCTCAGAAAATTGGACATAGTATTATCTGAGGACATAGCTATACCATTCCTGGGCATATACCCAAAAGATGCACCAACATATAACAAGGACACATGCTCTACTATGTTCATACCAGCCTTATTTATAATAGCTAGAAGCTGGAAAGAACCCAGATGTCCTTCAACAGAGGAATGGATACAAAAAATGTGGTACATGTATACAATGGAGTACTATTCAGCTATTAACATTGAATTCATGAAATTCTTAGACAAATGGATGGAACTATAACAGGTCATCCTGAGGGAGGTGAACAAAAGAACATACATGGTATCACTCACTGTTAAGTGAATATTATCCCCAAAACTTGGAATACCCAAGATACAATTCATAGACCACATGAAGCTAAAGAAGAATGAAGACTAAGTGTGTACACTTCGGTCCTTCTCAGAAGGGTTAACAAAACACATGTATCTTCCTGGGAAAGGAAAATAAAGTCGATACTGCAGGAGGAATAGGGAAATGTGTGATTGGGCACAGAAGGGATGAAGAAGGGAAGTGTGAGGTGAGAATGGAGGGAGAGAATACCGAAAAAAATGAAAAATGATTAGAATTAAAGGGCAGTTAGAGAGTGATGTAGAACCCTAGTACTATAGCAACTTCCTTACATCTATGTGAAGGAAATTAATAAAGTCTCCTAGTAATGAAAGATTTGGATCATGAATTGGCTATCTTCTATAGATGGTTATGGGGTATCAATGAAGCCATAAAACGTTTGACCAACAATAAAACTTATAATACTTACAAAGTGTGCTGTGGTATTGATGGCATAGAACTTGTAAGAATGGCCAACAAATGACTGGCCCTGTTTGGGGCCCATGCCATATAAGGGAGACCATGCCCGACACTTCCTGGGTAGAGTGACAGGACAGCCCAGAGACCAAGGATAGAACCAATCATGACTGGAAAAAAAAAGTTAAGAAAATGTATCCTAATTATATTCTGCTAAACTTATAGATTGGTACCTAACCCAGTTGCCATCACAGAGTCTTCATCCAGCAACTGATGAAAGCAAATTGAAAGTAAATTCTCAAGCCCACAGCCAAAGACTAGGTGGAGTCAAGAAAACACTGAAGTAAAGAAGGAAATATCACAGGACCCAGTGGAATCAATAACACCAAGAGAACATGGCACACAGAATTAACTAAGCATGACTCATAGAGATTAACAGAGTATGAAGTGACATAGATGATATATATGAGCTTGAGCTTGGTCCCCTACAAACTTATTCTTGTTGTATAGCTTGTTCTTGTGGGACTCACAGCAGTGAGATGAAGGGTATCTTGGACACTGTTGTCTGCATATGAAACCATTTTCCTACTATTGGGTTGTATTTTTCAGCCTTGATATGTTGATATGAGAGTCTTATTGCAACTTGTTATATCAGATTTAGCTGATATTCCTAGGAGGCCTGATTTTTGGTTTGGGTTTTGGTTTTAGTTTTTGGATTGTTTGTTTGTTTTGTTTGTTGGTTGATTTTGTTGTTGTTGTTGTTGTTTCAGGATGAAGGAAGAGAGAGGAGTGATTGAGCTGGAGAGGGGGGGTAGGAAGGGGAAGAATTGGGACTAATTGAGGGAAGGGAAACAACAGTAGTCAGTGTGTAATATATGGGAAAATGATAATAATAAAAAGAATAAAAACATAATTTTAGTACCAATAGAATATTTGTACTAATCAGGAAGTGACAAAATTACATTTGAGTTTATTTTATGTGGCATTTCTCCATTCTGGCAGATATTTCCTTAACATATTTTCAATGGCTCATGCTCTAAGGTCAAATATTGAAAAACGGGACTTAATGAAATTGGAAAGCTTCCGTAAGACAAAGGACATAGTCAATAGTACATCTTGGCAACATACAGATTGAGAAAAAAATCTTCACTAAACTCACATCAAATAAAGGGTTGATATCCAAAATAAATAAAGAATTCAAGAAGCTAACCACAAAACAAACAAATAACCCAATCAAAAAAAAAAAAATGGGGTATAGAACTTAAACAGAGAATTTACAACAGAGGAATCTCAAATGGCTGAGAAGCCCTTAAAGAAATGTGCACAGTCCTTGATGATTAGGGAATGCAAATCAAAACAACCCTGAGATTCCACCTTACACCAATCAGAATGGCTAATATCAAAAACTCAGGTGACAGTACGTGTTGGCAAGAATGTGGAGAACACTCCTCCATGGCTGGTGGAATTGCAAACTGGTACAACCACTCTGGAAATCAATCTGGAGATCCCTCAGAAAATTGGAAATAGATCTACCTGAAGATCCAGCTATACCACTCTTAGGAATATACCCAAAATATGCTTTACTATGCCACAGGTGCATGTGTTCCACTATGGTCATAGAGCCCTCTTTTGTGATAGCCAGAAACTGTCAACAACAAAGATGTCCCACAACAGAATGGATACAAAAAATGTAGTTCATTTACACAATGAAATACTGCTCAGCTATTAAGGAAGGAGGACAATCTTGAGTTTTGCAGGCAAATGGATGAAACTAGAAAATATCATCCTGAGTGAGGTAACTCAGACCCAAAAGGCCATGAATGGTATGTAATAGTGGATATTAGTCAAAAAATGCACAGAATACCCAGGATACCATCCACGAATCTCAAGAAGGTTAACAAGCCAAAGGGCAAGCTGAAGGGCTTAAATGAGGATGCCTCATTCCCTCTTGGGAGGGAGAAGCATGCAATCACAAGAGTGGGGAGGGATGGAGGAACCTGGGTCAGAAAGGGGACAGGGAGTGGAAGAGGGGAACCTGATCAGGTATTGGGTGGGAGGAACAGGACTGAAGCCCTGAGAACCAGCAGAAAAAATGGAAACAAGCAACCTTGGGAGGTAGGAGGTATGGAGACCCTCCAGAATGTACCAGAGACCTGGGGTGTGGAAGACTCTTCAGGACTCAAAGGGAGGGACCTTAGATGAAATGCCCTACAGTGGGGAGAGGGAACTCGTAGAACCTATCTCCAGCAGAAAGACAGGGCATCAAGAGAGGGATGGGGTTGCCATCCCACAGTCAAAAGTTCTGACCCATAATGGTTCCTGTATGAAAGAACTGCAGGGACAAAAATGAAGATGAGCCTGAGAAAAAGGAGGTCCAGCTACAGGACTGAATTGGGATCCAGCTCAAGGGGTGGCCCCAAAGCCTGATACTGTTACTAAGGGTATGGTGTGCTCACAAAAATGTGCCTATCGTCGGGCGTGTTGGCGCATGCCTTTAATCCCAGCACTTGGGAGGCAGAGGCAGGTGGATTTCTGAGTTTGAGGCCAGCCTGGTCTACAAAGTGAGTTTCTGGTCAGCCAGGGCTATACAGAGAAACCCTGTCTCAAAAAACCAAAACCAAAACCAAAAAAAAAAAAAAAAAAAAAGTGCTTATCATGATTACTCTGCAAAAGGCCCAACAGGCAGCTGAAAGCTGAAAGTCAGATGGAGATATTTACACTCAAACAATGGACAGAAGCTGCTGATCCCTGTGGTTGAATTAAGGAAAGGCTAGAAGTTGAGGAGGAGGGCTATACTGTAGGAGGACCAGCAGTCTCAACTAACCTGGACACCTGAGATCTCTCAGGCAACCAAACAGGCAGCATACACCAGCTGATATGAGGCCCCCAACACATACAGCAGATGACTGCCAGGTCTGGACTCAGTCAGAGAAGATTCACCTAACCCTCAAAAGACTGGAGACCCCTGGAATTGGGAAGGTCTGGCAAAGTTGGGGTTAGTGGTGATTGGACATCCACAAGAAGATATGGGGAAGGAGGTATAGGATGTGGAACAGTCAGAGGATGGACTGGGAGGGGGATGAAATCTGGACTGTAAAAAAAATAATAATAATAATAAATAAGTTTAAAATAAACAGAAATCTCCTCATGCACTACAAAATATGAAATGTATAATGCTAGTCATTATGCACATATTTCAATTTCTTATATTTGTGCTGAAGACTATCATCTTAAGATTTTAAAAAATTTGTATAATCCATGTTAATAAATGACATTTAAATCTTCTATTTATATATTTCAGTATTAAGTACAAAAGTAAAATTACATGCCATTTTGAGGTAGAATGTAGAAAGAAAGGCTAGTGGCTTAATGTGCTTTTTTTTTTTTCCCACAAGAAGCTCTGAAGTTTGTTTTTGCATCATGACCCAGAAAGTATTTTGTCAGCCTTGAAACAGTAAGGAAATGACCAACTGAAAGGAAGTGATAGGGAGAATTTCAATGTAAGGAAAGAATTGTTAAACAGTCCTCAAGCTAAGTGAGAGTACAAATATGAATAGCAAAATAAAATATGATTACTGGGCACCACTGAGAAATAATTTGAGGGTAATGATCATACTATAAAGACTGGCCAGTCAGCATGATTGTATACTCATTCCACACATAGTCATTTGTGAGGCTGTCAGCAGAAGGCAAAATAGCTGACTATACAAGAAATGGAGTAAAATAATTATAATAATTGATGCAGTAATTTATTTTTAATAAGAAGGAAGTATTTAAAGGATCCAATGAACATCAAGAAGTCATAGAAATAAGCATTATTTATTTGCATTGTGGGGGTTTCTACTAAATGAATTGAACCAAACAAAGAGGGATTAGGAGGTAGATTTTGAATTTGGCACAGTGGGGAGGGGAGAGATTTGACAGTCACGAAAATATGGTAAGCATGAGGATATAATTATGAAAAGGTAAGGCTGTGGTTGGGAGAGAAGATTTGGCTTAATATTTTATTATGCAAACTTAAGTCCTGAACAGTTATGATACAAGTGATGATAGAGAGAATGGTAGTGCACCCAGTACCAATACGAAGATGTTTAAGATTCCTGTAGCAAGGGGAGGTGGTGATAAACAAGTGTTGTGAGAACATGAGATCCAATCAAGTATAGAAAACTCTCTGAGAACAATAAAGGTCAAAGAGTCAACAGAATAAACTTTACAACACCTTGTCTCCTAAAAGGCAGGAAGTTAAAAACTTCCAATTTCAGCTCTGGTTAGAGCAGGTAAATATTAAAAAATCTAGATGAATTGATGTGCTGAGAGGTAAGTCATGATTTTAGAAGCTCTCACTTCATATAATAATGAAATAGAAAAAAAATGAGTGTCAGAGCATAGTCGTTCCTAATAAAAACACTGCTGATAAACATGTTAATGTTAAGAATAATAGAAAAGGTCAACAGAATTGTAGAGCTTTCATTTAAATCCTAGTCACAGACTCTAAAGATATTCCATAACAGTTACAACTCTGGTGACAGAAAACCTGAGAATTTATAAAGATTTTCATACTCAGAGAAATGACAAATAATATTTTAAAACATTAATTGTATGTGTATACAAAAAATTGAAAATTTAAAGGTATTTTAAGTGAATTTGAATTTCAGTACCTATATGAATCATAGGTTTTAGTAAACAGCATGGAATAGTTAACCACTGTAGAAATGTCAGTGGCAGTGTGAAGCTAACCAGATATACAGGTCCCTGATGCTGCCTACAACAGAAAGCTTCACTCATATAATGCAGGATTCTTGATTTTACTGCAAAGAGAAATTTCAGGATGAGCCACATGAAGCAGAATAGGATGTCATTGAAAGGGATTTTTTAACTCAGATTTAAGCAAAGGGCTGAATAAAGAGTCATACTTAAGAAAAAAGAATATACACCTACATATGGCAATGTGTTTCCCAATGTAAAGTTATACTGCATTCTTTCTATAATAGAAATATAGAGTTTCTTGTGAATAGTAATGTCACCTTTAAACAATTTGGTTTTTCTCACATTAGTGTTTTCATTGAAAATAGTTTTTGTATAGTTTCCCATCCCTCATATTCTGCCGGATCCTTCTCACCTCCCTACCCATTCATATTCATATCTTTTCTCTCTTTCTCTTAGAAAAACAAACATGGAAATTTTCATAATAGAGCAAAACAAACACAGGAAAAAGATAAAATGATAGAAGAAAGCAGAAGATGGAAAAGCACATGCACACAGAGAACACACACAAACACACACACAAAACCATTCAGTGATTTAAAAAAAAAAAAAAACATAATATATTAAAAAAAAAATCCAGATGAAGCATTATGCTACAGTTGGCAGGACATGAGACTCTTCATCTCAGGGTCTCGAGTTCATGCTCTACATTAGGCATCAGATGGAAAAGTAGCTTTTATTTGCCAGATACAATTGTCACCTCCAAGGCCTACTGATGAATATGTTGACCCTTACTATCTCTTTCTGAACTCTGGCTGATTAGTACAACTCAGTTGTGCTGGCTAAACCTCCTCTCCAAGCTGACTGATTCAGACTGGATTTTCTTAGCTTCTCACTGAATTACTCTGCTTGAAAATAACTGCCTTTTTAGCTGAACTCTACAGACTACACTGATGTGAGCTGAACTGAACTGAACTGATTTGAACTGAAATCCACTGCACTCCACTGTAATGTGTGAACTCAACTGAACTTTTCTTCCTCAATTAGACATCACTTTCAAACATGGCTACTTCCTACTACAAACTAATCTTACCTACTTTTTTGGGGGATTAAAGGTGACTATATTCTAGCCTGACCAGGTAATCTAGGGCATGTCTGCATTCCGTCAGGATGACATAGACCAAGGTAACTTTGGATATGATTTCTTGCCAGAGCAGCCATGTTGCTTGATGAAAATTCCTCTACAATCTTCAAAAGTATAGAGTTCATTTTGAGATAGTCATCTACTGTTATGTATGGAGCCTGCTCTTGAAGGTGGATTTTCTCCAATGGAATCCATTGGAGAAAAACAATTTTATAGTTGTGAGAGGTTGGAGACAGCTTCTAGATTAGGGATGGAATATCTTGACCACTTCTCCATTTAGTGCTGCAACCCCACCTGGCATCTACTTGTGGATGGTGCCACCATCTGATTTCAAATGTGTATCAGTCCCGTTGTGTCTGGAATAAATTGGTCCCTTAGAATTTTTCATTCCCACAGACTCTCAAACTGTTTCTGCCTCTTTTTTTTTCTTCAAGTTTCCTTAATGCCCAAGAGAAATTATCATGGAGATATCTCATTTTTTGAACTTGGTATTCCAAAGTAACCCATATTCTGCATGTTTTCCAGGTGTGGGTTTCTGTATTTCTTCCCATCTACTGCAGAAGAAAATATCTCTGATAATGGCTGAGCAAGACACTGACTTAGTATAGCAGAATGTCCAAAGGAGTCAGTATACTGCTACATTTCTTTAGCAAAACAATAGTATTTGGTTTTATCCTATGGCCACAGCCCATGTAGACTCAGATTCTTATTACTATAAGTAGAATTATGCATGGGTTCTATGTCATGAAATTGGCTTAAATCTAATCAGACTGTGTTTGGTTATTGTATAAAGTTTCTATTGTTATGACTAAACTAAATGATTAAAGCAACTTGGGGAAGAAATTGTTTATTTGGCTAACATTACAGTCTACTGACTACATCCAAGGCAGAAACTCTACCAGGGAAGAAATTTAGAGGGAGGAACAAATTCAGAAGTCATGGAGGAGTGCTGCTTATTGGTTTGTTCCTCGTGTCTTGTCAATTCTGCTTTCCTACTCACACCAGGATAGCCAGCCCTGAGATTGAACCACCTACAATGGACTTGTCCCCCACACATCAATCACTAATTATGACAATGTCATCGGTCTTTCCTATAGCCCAATCTTAGGGGAACATTTATGTATACAATATATTATCTGAAAATAGATACTGTCGCTTCTATGTTTCCTATTTATATATCCTTGTGGTTTTACTGATTTAGGTAAAACTTCTAGTACTATATTAAATAGGTATGGAAAGTGTAGACAATCTATTCTCATTTATAGTTTTAATATAATTGCTTTGAGTTTTTCTCCATTTTAGTTGATGTTGGCTATGGGCTTGATGTAGAATGTCTTTATTATGTTGAGATATGCCCCTTTCATTCCCAATATGTCCAGAACTTCTGTCTTGAAGTTCTTCAAGTTTTGTCAATTGCCTTTTCTGTGTCTAATGAGATGATCACATAGTTTTTGTCTTTCACCAGTTTATGTGGTGAATTATGTTTTTGATTAACATGTGCTGAACCCTCTCTTCTGAAATGAAGCCTCCTTGATCATGATGAATTGTCTTTTTTTTTTAAAAAAATAGGAATTTGGGTTTAGTTTGAAAGGATTTTATTCAGAATTTCTGTACCCATGTTCTTTTTTTTTTATTTTTTTTTATTTATTTATTTTTTTTTCGAGACAGGGTTTCTCTGTATAGCTCTGGCTGTCCTGGTACTCACTTGGTAGACCAGGCTGGCCTCGAACTCAGAAATCCGCCTGCCTCTGCCTCCCGAGTGCTGGAATTAAAGGCCTGCGCCACCAGGCCCGGCTTATCCATGTTCTTAAATTAATCAGTACTTTCCTTTCTTTGGTGGATTTTTGTATTGTTTAGAAATCAGAGTAATTGTGACCTTAAAACATTAAGCAATGATCCTTCTGTTTATCTTCTGTGGAATAATTTGGAGACTGTTGACATTAACATTTTGAAGGTGTGGTATGATTCTGCACTGGTCCCAGGATTTGTTTGATTGATTTACTTTCAATTAATGCTTTTATTTCACTACAGTGTTATCAAAAAAATTTTTTTTGCTTTGTTCAAATATGTGGTAAAATTTGGAGAAAGTTCTCTGAGCTATTGAGACAGAAGGCTATTCTTTTAAGTTTACTTTGTAAATATCTGTTAGAGTCACCTGATTTCAGCTTAGCTTTTAATCTGGGAGGACTGCATATTGGAAAGTTCAGAATAATGAAGTAACCCTACTATCACTGCATGAAGATTTTACCTATATTAATATTTCTTTATGAATTTGTTTGTGCTTCAGCTTGTTATATAAATGCTTAGAATTCTAATATTCCTTTGGCAGATTTTTTTCCTTTGATGGGACTGTGGTGTCCTTCCTCATAACTTCTGAATATTTTTGATTAGAAGTTTATTTTTCCAATTCTAATATGGATCCATAGACTTTGATTTTGTCTCCATTTTCTTGGAATATATTTTCTACTGTTTTACAGAGGTTGTGTCTGTTTTTAAGGGTGAGGTATAGTTCCTCAATGTAGAAGAAAGACAGATCCTCTTTTCTTTCCTTTCCTTTTCTTTCCTTTCCTTTTCTTTTCTTTTTTCTGTTTTTTTTTCTTTTCTTTTCATTGAAAAAATTCTTCTTTCATAAAATATATCCTGACCACATTTCCTCTTCTATTGATTTCTCTCTGCACACCATCCCTGTAACTTCTCTCTTCCAGAATGACTCTCCTTCCATTTCCCTTTGGAAAAGAGCAGGCAATCAAGAGACAGCAACTAAACAAGATAAAACAAGATACAATAAGATGAGGAAAGAGTTTGCATACCAAGAATGGAGAAGCCAATTTAACTGGACTAAAAGCCCCATGACCAGGATAATGAGTCAGGGACTCCCACTCTTAAGAATCCCATAAAAACTGAATACCAGGGACTTTATTTATTGCCTTGTTTGTTCCTTGACTATTTTGTTTATGCTTTGTTTGTTCCATGACCTAGAACTTACCCTATTCTTTGCATGTACTTAGCATGGTATAAAGTCAGACTGGAAAAAAAAAGTAAAATAAAGGCACTTCAGCTTCAGAACTGATAGGAGTCAAGTTATAGTGTTGTCTAATTGTCTTTTTCTTTTGCATGCTCCCTCCCTCCCTCAGGACCCTGTTGACTGACTGGGCTGGCTTTGTTACTAACTGTCATAACATATTCAGCAGACCTGGTGTTGGCCCTTTGGGGTCTCATGCTTGCTGCTTCAGTTTCTATGAACCCATATAGTCCCTGCTTTGTTAATTTAAGGGGCCATGTCCTTCTCGTATCCTCCATCCATTTTCACTCCTACAACCATTCCTCTTCCTCTTGCAAAGTGTTGCCCAGACTCTAAGGAATGCAATGGAGATCTTCAATATCTTCAGTTTAGACTCCCTCTCCCACTCTTCCCTCCTCCCTCCTCCCTCCTCCTTCCTCCCTCCTCCC
>NC_034611.1:33206446-33218226 GCF_900095145.1 Mus pahari | reverse complement strand
AGTTCATTTCAAATATAGTCAAGTTGACAACCAGGAATAGCCACTACACTTAGGTATCCATTTGTCCTTCCTTGTTGCCAAGGTTTGAGAGTCTCTCTTTTATATCTTAGACTCTGTTAGTGACACTTTCTCCTTAGGATTTTGTTTGATTGCCTAAATTTATCACTTCCAATTTTACTTCAGTTGTTTTTTTTTTCCTCTTGTGATTATAGTTTTATATTCCTGTCTTAAACGGTTTTCAATATTTTATTCCACTATTTGTTGTGTAGGAAAATCCCTGTAGCAATGAGTTTTCATGACTATAAAGATCATATGCTAGACCATATTCAAGCTATGCTGATTACTTATTGTCATTTTAGCACATAGAATCATCTGGGAAGGGAAAACTATCAATTGAGGTATTGCCTCTGTGGTGGTTAATCCTAGTTTTCAACTTGACTACATTTAGTATGAACTAAAACCCAAGCAATGAGTCATGGCTGTGAAGGATTCTGGGCTACATCTTCTGGTAACAGCCTACATAAAAGGTTATGGGAAAAGAAAACTATTGCTTTTGCCTGATTATCCCCACTCTCACTGTGAAGTCCATCAGTTCTACAACTGAAGCAGTACTTCACTGAAATGCCAATGCAGATTAAAGACCAACTGAAAACCTCAGCATGGCCAAACTACAGCTGCTGGATTCGTAGACTTTCCATCAGCAGAGACCTATTGTGGTACTAGGGAGACCACGGAATATAAGTGACTCTAATAAATCCCCTATTGGTGTATATAGATTTGTTTTTTATCAGTTCTGTTTCTCAATGTGACCCTGACTAATAGAACTCCATCAAATTGACCTATGGGTATGTCTGTAGGATATTTATTTGATTAAAGATTGTTATGTAAAAGTCAATCCTCACTTCAAGAGGTTCAAAACATGGGCTGGTAGTGCTGGGTTACAAAGGATAACAAGCTGAGCAACCTCCAGAAAGCAATTCACTAAGCAGCATTTCTTCTATAATTTCTGTTTGATTTCCTGTGTACTGGCTTGGGTTCTTCCTTTGCCTTCTTCATTGACAGAGTGTGATTCAGACATATAAGCCAAATAAGCACTGTCTCCCACAATTGGATTTGGAGCATAGTATTTATCACAGCAATAGACAGCATGCTAAAGTGCCAGCTGTTTTAATACATGACTAGGGTGACTGTGAAAAAAAAAATGTTAATCATTTCCAACACTCTGAAATTCGTTTCTAAAAGGCTGCATTTGTTTGCCATAATTTTGATTAGTTTCGAGGTATATCTAGAAGAAAGAGAACATTAGGAATATTTGGGGACTTAATTAAGTTTTACAGACTTCAAAGTGTAAATAGAGTCTCACCATTCTAAAATATTCAGACCTCTAATATAGCCTTTTTCTAAAACAAACAAATCAAGTATTTTCATCACATACAATCAAGATTTTCTTGAGCTGGTTTTTAAAAGGATGTTTTGAGGAGGAGACAGCTTAAAGTTAGATTTTATAGCTTACTTGGGCTGTGAAAATTTATTATCTAACTCCTTAATGTTTGAGAACCTTGCTTCTTTGGTAATATAATTTATATACTTACTATAAAGACATATCATTACATGTTTAAATGGTATATACATGTATGTATTGAGCTCACACACAACTATATAGAGAAATAATATGACCCCATTAAACTGCAAAGATACAGCTAAGACAATCTTGGGATGTACATTCTGAGACAAAATTTTGTTTTCAAACAAAGACTTACAATTTATTGGTTGGTCATAATAAACTGTTTTAATTTCTATGTGAGGGCAGAAGAAGAAATTTTCAGAAAAACAACACGAAAAATTTGCCTTGATGTCCAGGTTCTGAATTGATGAACACATGTGGAATTTAATATGTCTAAAAGTATGATGAATAGATTTTGCACTAGGTCAAATACATTTAAAAGATCTCACAACTATGAAAGTTTCTCTCACAAATTCACTCAATAGGTTCACCTCAGACAAGTAATATTTCCCAGGATGCGTTGAAGGTCTCATCAATTAAGCTAATGGAAACATCAGGCTTATCATACTTCTCAATGTTGAATATGAAACATTAGGTCACGAATATCTATAAAATCTTTTGAAAGTATTCCTTAGCCAACTGATAAAATGCTAATCTTCCATGTCACTCATAGGGAAAGTGTTTATAATACCAAATAATCTTCTAAATAGGCACAGGATATATTGGTATCAAGAGATATGTGTTCCAGTAATCTCATAATTTCATATTAAAATATTAGGATCTCTCTCTCTCTCTCTCTCTCTCTCTCTCTCTCTCTCTCTCTCTCTCTCTTTCTCAGTATTTTTTGTGTTTCTATCAGTCTTAATCTCTCTATCTTATTTTCCCACATCATATTGCCTCCTTGACCCTATAATCTCATTCCCCAAGCCATTTAACATTTCCTATTCTAATACTCTCATATTCTCCTTTATATAACAGAATTCTCTCTATTCTCTCTTCAAAGACTTCATCTCTACTATTCGGACGTGACCTCTTTGAGTATTCTAAAAGAAACACATTGGCTCCCAAAAACCAATGCTAACAACTACATATGAGAAAAAAAAATCATGGTTTTTTGTCATTCTTGCTCTGAGTTGCCTTCCTCAGTATGATTGTGTCAAGTTCCATTGTTTTACCTTCAAATTCAGTAATTTCCTTTTAAGAGATGAATAATAGTTCATTGTGGAAATTGCATGTTTACCATTTATCACCCAGCAATGGAAATGCAGGTCATTTCTATTATGTGGCTATTGTGAGTAAAGTAACAATGCTCATGAATGAGCAGGTTTTTCTCTATAGTAGGATATAGAGTATGTTTTAGTTTGGTTTATATTACCATAATAATGACCATTAAAAATGCTTGGAGAGGAAAGAATATACTTGTCTTAGAAGTGCTAATCATAGTCTGTCATTGAGGAAAGCCAGGGCAGGAATTCAAGTTGAGTGGGAGAGCTGATGCAAAGAGCATGGAACAGTGCTGGTTACTGTCCTGCTCATTTTCTGTGGCTCATGTTGATTGCTTCTTTTATCCAAGGCAGAAACATTAGAACTATTATCCCAGTTATGGCACTACCAACATAGGTGTTAATCACAAATATGCCACCAATATTGCCAATCTGATGGGTATATTTCCCACCTTGTTTTTTCTGCTTCCTAGATGAACCTAGTTTGTGTCATGTTGATATAACTAACCAACATAAATCCTTTTGGATATAAGTTTGAGATTAGGATACCTAGATATTTTGATATAAGCCTACCATACCACAGAACAAGAACATACCCAACAGTATCTGAGTAATAAAAATTGTACTCAATGTATTCAGAAGAAGGAAAGTGTGAAGTTGGGTGAAAAATAAAGTAGCAATGGATCTGGGGGGAATTGCAACAGAAAGTTGAAAATTACCAGAGTATGCTGTATAAAATTCCCAATGAATTAATAAAAGTATTATTTGATAAAACAAAAAATCAGGATTTCTCTTACTTAGGGAAATCAAAGTTGTAAATTTTTACTTTATATCTTGTTAAATAAAAATACACTATAAAATATTGTTTTTAGCCTTTGACTAAAACAGAGAATTAATTATTAATTCTGATGTATGCTTTCAATTTAATTACTCTTTATAATTCAAGCTTAATATTCTGATGATGAGAAATTAAGAAAAATGGATCAAAATTAAACAACACAGAATACAGAGATACATGCAAACTTTAACTTTTAAAATACAAATTTTTATTAGTCATAGACAACCCCCAGTTCCACTGTTAGGTTTTCCATAAGAACACCATGCTATCTAGTTATACATATAATTCAGAGGCCCTAGGTCAGACCTCTAAGGCTCACTGCTCTCTGTAACTCTTCATGAGTTCCAGCCAGTTGATTATATGCACTGTATTCTTCTGGTTTGTCCATGATACCTCTACTTCCCCTAATCCTTCTTCCCTTTCTTCATAGCATCCTCTGAGACCTGCCTAATGTTTGGCTGTAGAACTATGAATCAACTTCCATGAGTGGCTGGATGAAGTCTCTCTGGTCTTTTTGATTATTGTTCTGCTAAGCTACACTCCCAGCACGATCTTCAGGTAGGACAATCTGTATGTCAAAGGTTTTGTGGCTCAGTTGGTACCCCAATCTCTCTACTTGAGGGCTTGCATGGTTACAGAAGATAGCCAGTTCAGGCTCTGTGTCCCCCACTGCTAAGAGTCATTACAAGAGGTACTCTCATGGATTAAATGGAGTTTCCAGTGTGCTAAGTTTCCACCTTGTCCCCCAAATGCTCTCCCAATTCCAGTTGTTTATTCCAGTGTTTTTCCCCCTCCCTCTGACATCTTATTCCTCCTGTTCTTAAGCCCCAGTCCATCTGTGATATCTATTTTTCCTTATCTGGGAGAGCCTTTCATCAGCCCATAACCACTCATTGTTGCCTACCCTCTCTGGTTTTGTGGACTGTAGCATGATTGTGTTTTTACTTTATAGTTAATATCCTCTTAGAAGTAAGTGCATACCATGCTTGCCTTTCTAGGTCTGTGTTACATAACTCAAGATAATTATTTTTCTAGTTCCATCCCTTTACCTGCAAATTTCATGATGTCATTGTTTTTAACTAGTGTGTAATATCTGTTGTATAAATGTACCACCTTTTCTTTATCCATTCCTTGCTTGAGAGACATCTAAGTTGGTTCCAGTTTCTGGATGTTAGGAACATGGCTGAGTGAGTGTTCCCATGGTGGGATGGAGCATCCTTTATAGGTATGCCCAAGAGTGGTATAGCTGGATCTTGAGGTAGATTGAGGTCAAATTTTCCGAGAAACCATCATAGTCATTTCTATAGTGGGACTCCCACCAGCTATGGAGGAGTGTCCTCCTTGCTCCACACTGTTGCCAGCATGAGCTTTCACTTGTGTTTTTGATGTTTAGTCTTTCTGCCATGTATAATATGGAATCTCAAAAAAGGTTTTGATTTGCATTCCCCTGATGGCTAAGTATGTTCAATAATTTCTTTTAAGTGTTTCCAGGCCATTTGAGATTCATCTCTTGAGAATTCTCTGCTTAGATATGTACCCCATTTTGAAATTGGATTATTTAGTTTGTCAATATCTAGTTTCTTGAGTTCTTTATACATTTTGGAAATTAGCCAAATTTCAGATGTGGAGTTGGTGAAAATCTTTGCCCATTCAGTGTGATGTGTTTTTGACCTAATTGATGGTGTTCTTTGCCTTGCAGAAGCTTTTAAGTTTTATGAAGTGCCATTTATTAATTGTTGAATTTTTCCCCTGTGCTATTGGTGTTCTGTTCAGAAAGTTCTCTCATGCACCAGGGCTTTCATGATTATTCCCCCCATTTTCTCTTCTATCAGATCCATTGTATTTGGCTTCATGTTGAAGTCTTTGATCAACATTGACTTGGGTTTTATGCATTGCTGTATTCTTGAAGTATGTGCTCTTCCATGACATGACCCAAAGTAATGCATATTTATCTTTTGCTGAAATCAGCAAATACAGATGTTGAAAGCAATCTTCTTAAGTAAATATTCATCATAAACACTAAACACAACATTTATAGATATTAGTTGATGTTTGTAGTGTTATATGCTATCTAAGTCATCTGGGATTCATTGAAGTCAGTGATTTCTTCTCTTATAAAATATTTGAAGGTTTTAGGATCCTTCATTCCTCCTACAATGTGATACTTTATATGCTGTTTAATAAAGAGAGAATGGAGGCCTTTGTCACTGCTATAGATGCACAGATGGAATACACAGACACTAAGGGACAGACACAGGGACAGGGACAGGGACAGGGACAGATTCACAAGACAGCCTTCAGGCAGGCACAGATTTATACTCATAAAGCAGACACACACATAGAGATTGGACAACACAGGGAGTAATGATGTAAAGAATTCAAATCTAGACTTGTCTTTGGTTAAAGAATTCCAAGTCAAAATTTACTTTTCTTTTCTTAATGTAGCACCTATTCATTATCAGTGACACAGAATTAAACACTAATGCATTTAATCCATACAACAAAAAATACAATTTTTGTACATTAATCACACATACTGTGACTATATTTTACTCATTTATTACATCTAGTAAATTTTCTTAATTATTCTAAGGTATTCTATAAAAATTGAGATGATAATCTTCACTGTCAACTTGGCTGTCAACAGAACACACCTCTGGATCTTTCTGAGAAGGCATTTCCAGATAGATTTAACTGAGATGTTAAGTTACATGTATTCGGCACAACCAGATGGGCTGTAAGCTCACATAGAATGAAAGGAATAAAAAAAGAAAGACTGAGAAGTTCCAGTTTTCATGTACCCCTGCCCCCCTGTTTTCTGGCTTTCAAAGTAATGTAACAAGGTGAATATGCTCTATCTGGTACAAACAGACTACATGTTTTAAAACCATGAACCAAAACATAGCTTCATCAAGTAGCTTTTTGTCAAACATTTAATCAAAACCAGGAAAGTACCTAACATTACTATGATAATGTTTGCCAAGTATCAATGTTATTCCTTCTTATATACTTTATAGGGCTTTTATTCCCCTTTCCTATCTAAACACACTGTTTAGGACTTCTATAACTATACTGATAAGAGTTGTACAAATTGTTAATTTTGTCTATTTTGCTTTCTTAAGAGGAAAATCATCTTTGTTTCATTATTTATGATGGTACTTATAGTCATTTATTATAAGAGTTCTTTGTCAAGTTGAACTGATTCTTAATTTTTTGTACATTTTTTCAAGAGTATATTTTGATCAATGTTGATTCTTTCTAAATGCATATCTTTCCATACCTTTATAACCTTCCTTTCTGATTTTTCTTTTTAGCTTGTGGCTTATTACATGGCACTGCCTAATTTTCAAATTTGACTTATCTCTGATATGCACAGTCATTATAATTATGTATACACATGTATAAAATATATTTAAAATATACAGATATGCACATTCTTTACGAATTAGTAGAAAACATTAGGTGAATACTTCTTTATTATTGAATATCTCAACTTTTCCTCAAATCTAGAGGCACACAAAATCTCAGACAGCTGCATAGCTATTTTAGCTTTATGTTTTATCCAAAAAGTCATTGCCATTTATGGTGAGGCCTTACCATTCAGATTAGGAAGTTATGTTCACAACATTTCATTCCTTCTTCCTATCCCTAGAGGCTAGAATTCATTCTCCAGAAGAGACACAAACACACAGCCAATCTCTTTCTCTTCTCCCTTTCCCTCTCCCCCTCCCCATCCCCCTCCTTCTCCCTCTCCCCATCTCTGTCTCTTCCAAATTTTTCAAGGCTACTCATTGGAAAAGCTGTAGAGGAATTTTAATCTAGCAACATGGATGCTCTAGAAAAGGATGACATCCAAGGACCTTACAGGTCTATGTGGTCTGACTAGAATGCAGGTACAGCATATACTATTTAATACTGGCTAGAATATAAAAATCACCTTATGTACACACCTTCATTTCCAAATAATGACTTCTAATTGAGAATCAGAAAAGGGGAAGAATCAGAAAAAGATACAACCAACTCTCACAAGGGCAAGAAATATAGATGACTTAAAAAAGTAGGACAAAGCGGAGAGAGAGAGACAGGGAGAGACAGACACACACACACACACACACACAGAGAGAGAGAGAGAGAGAGAGAGAGAGAGAGAGAGAGAGAGAGAGAGAGAATTTTACCAGAACAGATACAGGTTTCATGTAAAGATAGAACCAGTCAGAAAACTGGAACAGATTGCCAGAGTTAGTTTAAGGCCAAACAGGAAGTTTGGATCAGTTATCTTCGAGATGCGTTTGACACAGAGTACCTGAGTAGATCAACCAGACAGAGTTCAGAAAGACCTAGGCAGGGTACGTTTATTCATCAGAAAGCCTCTGAGGTGGCAATTACATCAGGAGAACAAAAGTAAGTTTTACAGAGCGGATATGTTTGACATTATTGTACAATGCTCTTAGTCTTCTTTGGCAACGATGAACTCAATCTTCTCCTGCTGTTACTTTGTCCATGTTTAACCAGGCAACAAACTCTCTGCTCATCCAGAAAACAACTTTTCATCGTCTTATCATCACAATTAGTTGTGTTACATATTTTATGTGTGAGCAAACAAAACAAATACTCTAAAGTGCTCAGAACAATGGTGTCAGAGGTTTTCTGCATTGGTTCTGATTGAAATTTTGTGAGAAGATATTTAAAAAAATAGTGTGGTTGTTCATATCGCTTGTTAATTTGACAGAACTGAGAATGATCTAGAAAAGGACAGTCTGAGCATGCCTATGGGGGATTATCTAGATTAGGCTAATTGGCTAGGGAAGACACTGCAGATGTAGCAGTATTATTGCACAGACTAAATGAACAGAGCAAGGAATTGAACAGCAGCATCCATTGCTTGCTGCTTCCTGTAAGCCAGAACAGTATGTGGACCACAATTTATCTGGAACTATAAGACAAAATAGAACTTTTGTCTCTTACATGCTTTTGATGGTATGTTTTTATCATAGCCACAAAAAGTAGAATAAATAAAGCAAATAGCTTATAATAATTACAGAAATAACTACATATTATTAAATTTGTAGCAGAATAATATTTTATTAAAATAGAGGTTAAATAATAACCATTAAGAGAAACTCATTTAACCTTAAGATTCCTGTGAAATTATTGTGTCAACAACATTTTAAGTGGAATGCATCTTTAGTCCAAAATTCCCTCTAGTAATCATCTCTATTCTGTCCTTAATAGATAAGTATGCTTGGTTATTAAAATAACTACAAATGCAAGGTCAATTCAATATTTTTAAATCAATTCGCCTTTCATCTTTTTTAAGCAGTAAACAAGTCCCAGTTCATTCTGCTTTCCAGGATCGAGCAGATGTACAGAGTTCTTCTAACAGATGTTAATTTTCTTAAAACAAGTGACACACTGGCATGGGAGCTGAACTGTGCTCTCTTTGCCTGAGGACATGGGGAAACATTGGGAAATCATCACATTGCTAAGAAAAGAGATATTAAAGGTGAAATAAGACATCTTTAAACAGGAAGTTGTTTAACTGAAATGGAGGTTTCAGATTCTGACTATACAAACACTGTATTTATTTATTTTTCTCTTTGGAAGTAATGAGCAGAAATACCAGAGAACATAAAGTTTAGAAATAATATTCAGTTTAGCTTTATTATAATATGCTTAGGAACATTTTGAATCACAGGGTGCTTTACTGGACTCCTTCCAATTCTTTGGAAACACGAAGATACATTTCCCAATTCCTTAACCGACGGGGGGAATGGCACAGGAGTGCTTCTAGAAGTTGGGGGCAAATGTTTTGTAACATTTTCCCTGAGATGGATTCTCTTGTTGGTGGATTATCTTCTTTACTACTAAGCTCCTTCAAGGATTGATAAAGCATTCAGTGACAGGTTAAAGAACAATGTTGTGTTTCAACAGAAACTATGGTTGTTGCCTGCTGTCTCCCACCTAATATGTATTCCCAGTGTCATAAATGCCCCCAGAAAATAGGATTTTTTTTCTTTTATGTACTTAGGTTTAGAGATAGGATCTTATATTGTATCTAAGAGTGGGCTAGCATTCACTATAGTGTAGAAAAGCACCTTGAAACTCTGACTCATAGAAACTTTCTACTCTGACTCATTGTATAAAATGTAGATATATGTCATCTAGTGTTTTTTTTGTAACAATTGATTTTGAAATAACATCTTATTAAGTCACCTAGTTCCTCCGCTTTTCCTGCCTCCATCTTCAGAATAATGGAATTATAGACATACACCACCTTGATCAGTCTAAACAAAATGCTTTTTAACTCAGCCTTTTCAAAATCAAAATTTTATAATGGGTTATAGTTCAATTGGTAGGGTTCTCAAAAGGATTCAAAACTGGGACATCTTTCTTTAAATTCATGCCAGTTCTTTCTGCCTTGTCCACTGCATCACATGTACTTTTTCATCATTTGTCCTCTTTTCAAAGAGGAGTATGATTAGGCGTTTGGGATTAAGGAACTTGTCAGGTGCAGGGATTTTTGAGCTTCTTTGTTTCGAACTCATTTTACTTACATAGCTTTGCAATTTTTCTCATGATCTCTACATAGCCCTGGAAAGAGTGCAAAGAATCCTTAGAAAAACTCTTGAAAAGTAATTTACCTTCATCTCCATACACTTTTCCTTTAGGAGCTACATGTGAAGGAATGGTAATTCCTGAAATATTATTTTAAATTTTATTTAGTTTTATTTTTTACCTATTCACTTTTCATCCTGCTTACTACCCATCTCCAGATCACCCTTTCCCACAACCCTGCCCTACTCCCCATCCCCTATCCCCCATCCCTCATCCCCCACCCCCCATCCCCTTCTCTGAACAGGTGGGCCCCTCCTGTATACACCCCCATGTTGCCACTTCAAGTCTCTGAGAGGCTGAGGCCAGACAAGGAAGTCTAGCTAATAGAACATATCCCACAAACAGATTCCAGCTTTTAGGATACCTCCCCTTGAGTTGTTCAGGATGCTCATGAAGGTTAAGGTGCACACATGCTACATATGAGCTGAGAATCCTAGTTCAAGGCCATGTATGTTCTTTGGTTGGTGGTTCAGTCTCTAAGGTTAGATGACTCTGTTGGTCTTCCTGTGGAGTACCTTTTGGGGCCTGCAGTCCTTCCTCCTATTCTTCCAAGTCCCTAAGCTCCATCTACTGTTTGGCTGTGGGTATCTGAGTCAGCTGCTGGGTGGAGTCTCTCAAAGGACAGCATGCTCAGATTATAGAAAGAAATTAAGAGTTCTAAGCTACTACTCCCTGTAACATATCTGTAAGATT
Source organism: Mus pahari (assembly GCF_900095145.1). NCBI lineage: Eukaryota > Metazoa > Chordata > Mammalia > Rodentia > Muridae > Mus > Mus pahari. The sequence continues at coordinate 33,207,353 of NC_034611.1, read as the reverse complement.
AGTGATTCAGCTTATGTTGGAAGTTATAAAAATACAGATTCCATTCATATACTGTCCAATTATTATTATAGCTGGGCTAAATATTTCACAATTAGGAAATGAGTATAAGTCAGTAAAGATGTCATTATTGTCATTTTTTTAAAAAAAATTCAATTTGAGATATTTCTCTATGTTGCCAAAGACTGTCTACATAATGAGTATTCCAAGGTATTAAGTTAAATATCCTGCATTCCAAATATGTATTTTTAATACCTATATTATCCTGCTTGATAGGGTGGGTGGGTAGATTATGATTTTAGGTTATTTTTGATTATGTAGAGCTGAAGTGTGAACTCCCAGGAATTTTGAAGTAAATTTAGCACAATTATCAGATTTTATTTTAAACTTTCTTAGCTTGTAAAAAATGTCATATTGTGTCTTGAATACATCTCAGTAATCTACAGATTCAATGCTGTCACCACCAAAACTATAATAATATTCTTTTTTTTTACTTTGTATAAACTATAAACCAAGGTTTACTACTTTTAAGAACAGATTAAGAGTACAATTAAAATCGACCCCAATTAGAACACAGTCTAGCAGTAGTTTCTGTGTATCAAAGTTTCTAAGTTTAGCTTATTATAGTATGGCAAAATACAGGAATGCTTTTAATGCATACTTCCCCAGATTCAGCCTTTGATTATATGGATACAGTGGAGATGTGCCAGAATGTAAAATGTAGGTCAGCTCTAGATTGCATTTCAAAAGACGAATACAAACATTAGAAAACTACACATTCAAGACATTTTCATTTGGTGTTTCTTCTGGTATCTTATCTGCATATATATATATATATATATATATATATATATATATATATATGTGTGTGTGTGTGTGTGTATCACATATATATATATATATATATATA
>NC_034611.1:33171355-33206360 GCF_900095145.1 Mus pahari | reverse complement strand
CTTGCCACTTGTCTACAAAGGAAATTGTTTCAGAGATACTGATAATCTGCCTCCAACTTTCTTTTTCTTTTTTCCAAGGTCATTTTAACAACAGCAGAAACAGGGCCAGGTATGGTGGAAGAAGAGGCAAGGGGATCTCTGAGAGTTCAAAGGCAGCCTGTTCTACATAATAAGTTCCAGGACAGGCAAGGCTTATGAGGAAGACCTACCCTGCCTCAAATAAACCAAAAGTACCAGAAACAAAGGAAAAGAATTCTTTCTTATTAGATAAGTTCTATAAACATTTTATTACATGAATATTTAAGCCCAATTTGATACCAGTACAGCACCTTTTCGTTTCAGGTGCTGTACTGGCTGGTTTTGTGTATTCACTTGACACAGCTGGAGTTATCACAGAGAAAGGAGCTTCAGTTGGGGAAATGCCTCCATTGAGATCCAGCTGTAAGGCATTTTCTCAATTAGTGATCAAGGGGGGGGAGGGCCCCTTGTGGGTGGTGCCATCTCTGGGCTGGTAGTCTTGGGTCCTCTAAGAGAGCAGGCTGAGCAAGCCAGTGGAAGCAAGCCAGTAAAGAACATCCCTCCATGACTCCTGCTTCCTGACCTGCTTGAGTTCCAGTGCTGACTTCCTTTAGTGATGAACAGCAGTGTGGAAGTGTAAGCTGAATAAATCCTTTCCTCCTCAACTTGCTTCTTGGTCGTGATGTTTGTGCAGGCAGGCATAGGAACCCTGACTAAGACAGGTGTCAATATCAAGATAATTTCCAGAAACACTATTAATTTTCCAGTGTATTATTAAAATAGTCTTTTTGAATATTGTGTCTTTTATTTTGCCCATTATTATTTTGCTGTTGTTGTGAACCCTATCTGGTTCTGTTGTTTACTTAAAGGTGACCTACACAAACAAATTTGAAAAAGTTCTATTCTTTAACTTTTGACATAATTTGTAAAAAAAAAATAATAATATAAATCCCTGTTCAAATATTGGTTAGATTTCCCTAGCGAAGTTGAAAGATGCATAATTTCTCTTTGATGGGAAGTATTTTATTATGTCAACCTTATTTCTTCCTTTTAATTTGTTTATGATATCTATCTCTTCCTTTGAAATACAAATATCCCTAACAAATTAGAGTAAAGATTCCATTATTTCTGATGAGTAGACAGTTGACAAAAGAAGGATGGATAAGAATGAACCTGATCATTGATTCTCTTTTGATTTTATTCACTGAGACTCTCTGAAGGGTGTTCCTATGATACTCTCATTTGTTCCTGATTCTAACGAACTGGAATGCAACCAGAAAATGTACATTTTGTTTGTTCAAAGAAGACTAACACATTTTTCATGGGAATGTAAAATATTAAAGCAGCTATAGTGTGGAATTTTCTTAAGAACCTAAAGTAGAAAAACCAAATAATCCAGAAATTTCATGACCAAATATATATCATCAATTAAATAAATCAATATGATAATGTCCCATGTATAATTTATCATTAGGCATAATAACAAAGACATGGTATTAGCTAAAATGATTACTAATAGATGAATAGATAAATAATATAATGTATATGTTTCACATAATTACATGCCCCAGATAATATAGTTATATGGATATCTATTGTTACATAATTATTTTATATTTTTTATGTTAAATAACATAATACTATCCATCAATAAAATGTCTTTAAATCCTGTCCTACACAACAACAAACATGGAACAAGGGAACATTATCATAATTAAAATAACCTAGTCCCAGGAAGACAATTATCATAGGAAACTATTCATATATGTGTTGCAAAATGTTGATTTTATAGGAAATATGGAGTAGAAGAATGGTCAGTAGAACATAGAAAATGAAAATGTTATGATTGTATATGTAGCTTGAATAATAGGTACAAATTAATATAGTTAGATGCTAATTTCTATAGCAGAGTGGGATAGCTACATTTAAAATATTCATGATATATTTTATAAAATAGAAGAAATTGGTTTGAAAGTTCACACATGAATTTATAACTGTTTAAAATGGCACTAAAAGTCATTTTTCTTTGATTACTGTACATTACATATATGTTAAATTATAGCACTGTACATGCAAAAGTGTGCAATTATTTTATGTATCAAACTAGATATTTTAAATCCTTTACTATATAAGAAAGATTTTTTTTTCACAAGCCCTTGTAATGTCGAAGTTTTTAATTCTAGGAAAATACCTGGACTAGGAAACAGAATACAACAGAAAAGCTAAAAGCAAAATGTTATACTAGAATTTGATCTAATGCAATGTATACTTGTGGAGGCTAAATTTATGATGCTAACTGAAAGATCCTAGTCTCCATCTTTCAAATAAGGGATTATATCCAGGTGCTGCAAATTAGTAATTCAAGATGAGACTATTTTGACTTTAAATATCATGTTTTAGTTATGATTAGTTATGAAGTTTTCAGAACTATTTGATGAACACTTAATTAAGTACAACTTATTTCCTATCATTCTAAGTGAGGTCACTCAGATCCCCAAAGACCTGTACAGTACTTGCATAGTTATGAGTGGATACTAACAAAAAGTGTGGTATAGCCATGCTATAATGCACGGACCCAAAGAAACTTCATAATAAGGATGTACCAAGTGAGGATGCAAGAATCTCACTCAGAATGTGAAACCAAATAGTCATCGGAGGTGGATGGACAGAGGGAAATGTGTAGGAGAGGGACTGGGAAGGGCAACATGGATGGCAAACAGGTGTGGGGAGGGGAGGTCAAGAGAGGACTGGGAATGAGAATGGAAATTGGTGGGGAGCATCTCTGGGACTAGCTGGACAGCCTGGAACAGGGGAGGATACAGGGAGTCTATGTGGTAAGCCTAGCTGAGATTCCTAGCCAAGGAGTATATAGAGACTGATGGGAGTACCTCTGTTATGTTTGGCCTTTTGTTGTGTATTGTAAAGCTAAATACTACTGGCTTCCAAGGGTTGGTTGTCGCCAGGGACTAGAGAATCCACACTTAGATGCTAGGTGAGTTTGCTTCTTAATTTATAACTATTGGTTGGATAAAGATACCAATAGCCTTAAAGCTGGGTAGAAGAGTGGCATGTGGAGTTGAGGGTCCTTGACTTGGGGTCTGAGGCAGGGACCATGAGGAGGCAAAAGGAAGAAGGAGAGAGATGTCGAGAGGTAGGTGTGTCCCGAAAACTTGGCAGTAAGGGGCGGCCAATTGGAGTGAAGAGCAGCCCAAATGGGACATGGCGAGTAAAAACTGAGATGGCGAAGTGAATATAAATAGCTTAGAGGGTAGATATCTGCCCAGCCCTAGTGATGGTCAAGGCTTATTATAAATATAAAGGTGTATTATCTTTTATCAGGTAAGTGAACGATCAAGGTGGGAAAGAAAACCCCTACTGAGATGAAATGTATATAACAGCACTTCTCCAGTAGGCAGGCAGGCATTCCAGAGGAGGAAGGGAACTTCAATCTGCCCACAAAACTTTCAACCCGAAATTTGTCTTTCCTACAATATCTACAAGGAAAAAGATGGAGCAGAGACTGAGGAAACAACTAACCAAAGACTGCCCCAACTTGAGACCCATATCACATAAGAGAGCCAACTCCTGACTCTATTCATGATACTCTGCTATGCTTGCAGACAGGAACCTGGCAAAGCTCTCCTGAGAGCCTTAGTCCAGCAGCAGATGGGGACAGATACAGAGACACACCACCAAATATCAGGCAGAGCTCAGGGGGTCTTGTGTAAGAGTGGGGGATAGAATTGAGTGCGGGATCAAGGACACCACAAGAACACCCTGGACCCATAGGAGGGCTCAGAGACTGAGCCACCAACCAGGGAGCATGCAGGAGCTGGACTTAGTCCCCCTACACACTTGTAGTTAATGTGGAGCTTGGTCTTCACATGTGACACCTAAAAATGGAGCGGGTGCTGTCTCAGTCTCTGTTCATTAGATTCACTTCCCCTTAACTGGGTTGCTTGGTTCAGCTTTAGTGGGAGAGGGTATTTCTAGTTTTCCTGGGACTACATGTCCCAGAGTCGGATGGTACACAAAGAGGGCTCCCCCTTCTCTAAGAGGAAAGAAAGGGGGCAATGGAGGAAGGATAGAAGGGAAGAAAGACTGTGATTGGGATATAAAATAAATAAAAATTATTAGAGAATTAAAAAAGATATTCCTAGACTCCATTTTAGACTCAGTCAGCATTTACATGTTCTGACTGTTAGTATTATTTTTTTAACTGGTCTCTTCCCATGCAGATAGTATAAAATCAACACTCTTAAGAATTAGGTCAAATAAAGTAGGATGGCAGAGAAGTGTTACATAAAAGCAGAGAGCTACCAGAACACAAAGGCAGTATGTGCCTCAGAGGAGCTGAAGCAGATGGAAAGAGAATAGGATAGTTACTCTCCAATGTATCTCAAAATAAATACTCACTTTAAATTAATCATTTGAATTTGTTATCAAAACACTCCACTTTACAGGGTCTACAAGAGTATTTTAACACAAATCAACTATGTTTAATATTTATTTGGAAAAACCCAATTCTGCTTTGATATAATTTCTTCAAAGGGATAAGCTTGGAGAGTAATTGTCATACCATTAAATTGTAAAAGCAAATGAGGAAACTAACAGAAAAGAGAATTGAAGAAATAGTGAATTCTTAACTTCATCTCCAATTCTTCATTTTCTGTAAAATGTACTTGCATTGTTCTTTCAATGCTAGAGATTGAACACAGGACTTTGCACATGTAGACAAGGAGTCCACTCCTCAAGTTCATCCTTCTCCACAATTGTACATGCCCTTCATTTAAAATTATTAGAAACATTTTAACTTAATTTGTTAGTATACTTATCTACTCTTATGTTTAGAAGCTTATTAATGAATAGCATTTTTACCATGAGCGTATCATATAATAAAATTTTGTTGGTTGTGCTATTTCCTTAAAAGTCATTAAAATAAAACCACATTTAAAAATAAAGATGAAATAGAAAAAGCATCCATTAAAGATGATTCTGCTGAGTATCTGGATTTTTAGGGGCATGAAAATGAAGGAGTGAAGACTGTCTTTGAAGACTATCAACCGTCACATTATATATAGCACACGTTAGTTTGAAGTAGAGGTTAATATCTATGTAAATGCTTATTGTATTTTAACTCTATGGAAAATGATACCTTTGTGAAAATTATTTCATTTGAGTTTTCTATTAAAAGAAAATATTCCTGAAATAAAAAAATTACTCCTTCATTGTACGCCCCTTAAGAGAATAAACCACAAAAGTTTAGATGCCTTTTATAGTACTCTACAATTAACCACTTTACCTAGTCCACCATTTATAACCACAGCCTGGGAGAGCGTAATTCCTCCTCTCACTGTAGCCACCAGTTACCACACTGCACACAATTTAAAGGACGAGGTTACACTATTATAGAGAAGCTTTGGGCTTTAGGATCTTCAGCCTAAACACATAACTAGTCCCAGAACATAAGCATGCTAGTATGTTGGTATGTTGTTTTTGTTTTCTTTTTTTTTTTTTAAATCCAGTCATGAATCATGAATCAATTTCTTCATGTGACTGATTTTTCTCATCTGGGCACAGTTTGCTGAGGGGCATCTTGGAAGCAAAAATTAACATACAGGGAGCTTCATAATGCTTATCTTTATTATTGCCAAATATATCCCTTCAGTTGATTTTTGACAAGAAATGTGACTTGAGCTGTCAACACATTATTTTAAATATGTTTCTCTTTCTGCTGCCCATGCATTATTAGACCTAGTGCTAACACATTTAATGTGGACTCAACAGAAGGACACTTGATGGTTGTTTCAATTCCATCCTCTGATCAGGATGAGCCTTTCAAATATGGTCCTTATTTTCACTGTCGAAATTTAAGTAGAAGATGACAGGGGATGTAATTACCAGGTACTGGTAGATGTCATAGAAAGTCAACAGACTCATTCCTCAAAGCAGTGGAAGCAGGATGAATAACACTGCTGTTGAGGAATTTATTCTGAGTAGATAACATTCAAGCTAAGTCTCAGAGGACCTCAAAACCCAAAATGTGGGTAAAAGATCCCCAGACCTTCCGTGGTTAAGATCACAGTCTCCCTAAAGAAGTTATTATCCTGAAAAATTAGCTCTGGGGTTGGAAAAAATCTTTGTGTCAGTAAGAGTGTTCACAGCCCTAACACCCATAAAAACAGGCAGGTGTGGCAATTATACAACCCCCCTAGCACTGGGGAGGTAAAGAGCAGAGGATTCTAAGGGCTTGCTGGCTAGGAAAAAAACAAAAAACAATCAAAACAAAAACAAAAATAAAACAACAACAACAACAACAACACCCACCTTGCTGGGTATTGTTCCTCAGGAGTTGCTTAACCTTGTCCTTTTAGACAGAGCCTTTCACTATCTAGGAATACATCCACTGAATTGACTGACAAGCAGTCCCAAAGAATCCACAATTTCTACCTTCCTATAACATGAACACACAAGCATGAACCCCCACAGCCTCGAATTTTTACATGGAATACATAAGAAAAACTAAGAGTTGCTGCATAATTAGATACAAAACAGACAAGAAAGTGTATGATGAACGAGAACAAATTTACTTTCTATGTAATTAAGCTCTTCACACCACATATTCTAGAATAATAAATATTTGTGGTAAATAACTGCATTCTTTAAAGTGCTATTTATTGAAAGAATTTTTCTTAGACATGAAGGTTGTTCATCATTGTTCATTATGAACATTCAGAAAACCCGGAGGTCCACTGCACACAAAGAGTGTCATAAACAACGTGTGAATAAAACTGTAGTCAAGTATATTCTGGAACCAGAAATTATATAACGAGCCAGATTATTACGAAATTTTTCTGAAAATATTTTTCCAAAGATAATATTAATGAAGCAAAATTGTGTTTACATTATCCTAGTACATAATTTTGCATGGAAATTTAATGGCATATAATTGTTTAAAGCCTTTAGTGTTTATTAGGTATACTTGGTCCAAAAGTGCATTTAGTTTAGTGTTCTGTTCTTTTGTACTGTCTGTATCAACCAGATAACTCTAACTTAAATATTTTTGCTATAATAACATTTAGTAACATTTTAAGATAATTACACTATTGCTTTAATTTATGCTGAGTTGAAAAGTTAGATAGAACTTTTGCCTCTTCCATATGAACAGGCCATCTTGAAACCCGAGAATGTAGATAGTGCAGGTCCATTAGAAAGGCTACCTACTAAACAATATTCTTACTCATTTCTTTTGTTCTACTGAAACCTTCCTTTACGTTGTTGCTTATCTATATCCATCAGGGGTAGTTTCTTTCATCCCACCAACTAAAAAGTTAATCCCATTAATATTTCATTCTCAGAGACATACCCAGTGTCTCAGAGACATACCAGATATATTGGAATTAGTCAATTTTAAATATGAAATTGGATATTGTTTTTAGCTATAGGGATTGTATTTGCTGAGATTTAACAAATGTCTAGTGATCTTATAAGTTATGTTAGCAATAAAATAAATGACTATTATATGCTTATTTATATCACATTTAAAATAACTCGATATTCATGAATTTAAGTGAGATAGTCCTAGCTCAATTTCAGAAAACCATGCTACCCTTTAGGGAATTAAAAAAAAAATTGTGATTATTATATGTGGTCCTTCTTTTGCCCAGTATTATATATTTTCTAGAAACTACTTTATATTTGTCCTTTTTTTTCAACTTTCTGGAATATTCTCATTGGCATTACTATGTAGTTTTCTTGTCTCTTATAATATACAAACATTTAGTATTATTAATATAAATATTATTAAATTTCTTTGAACATGATTCAACAGCCATTTTTCAATTTTTAAAATTAACTTATTTAATTTTTACATGTTTAAGATGCCTTGTTTGCCTGTGCATGCCTGCATGTAGCATCCGGAGAAGCGAGAAGAGAACTTCAGATTCCCCAGTATTGGCTTTACCAGTAGTTGTGATCCACTCAGTGTTGGTGCTTAGAATGAGTCCTGAGACCTCTGGAGGAGGAGCCAGTGCTATCCATCCCCGAGCCATTTCTCCAGCTCCTTAACTGGCTTTCTTAATGTGAAAGAAGTTTATCATGGACAGAAAAGTTTACCCTTGGCATAAATTCTTCCCACAAGGGGGATTTTGGAATCTTCTTTGTCTACCTTTTTTTTTTTTTTTTTTTTTTTAAATGATGCTCCAAAAACCCATGAAAGATTGTTGGTGAATTACATAAGTCCTTCAGTTGACCCCTTCATAAATAAAGCCTAAATATAATTATTCCAAATGATCTAGAAGCTTTGTAGTAAGCTAAAGGTCCAGGTTGATTAACTGTTAATATTTAATTCAAAGTGGTTAAGGGTCCAACTAGTAAAAAGTCAACACATGTGAGCCATTTTCCTCTGTCAGATAGCAAAGTAACTGGCAAAGTAATGTACTTGGGAAATTTTACTAAAAACAAACAAAAATATAGAAATAAATGCCAAGTCATTTTTTCTTATCATTTCTCCAAAGATTTCTCTGGTTTCTGTGCATCTTATGAACCAGACATTAATTCCTTTCTCTTCCAGACTGCACTTTCACAGGTATTTATATAGCCATTAATTTGGAATTAAACAGTCTATCCTTGCCTTCAGGTCAAGGGCAGGATTGGTTATCAGAGTCTTGAAAACAGAGATAAGATGTACCTCTGGAAAACAAATAACAAGTGCATGAGAGATTTGTGTTCAGTGACGTGAGAGGTGCTTTCTTAAACTGCAACCCACAGTACCCACAGTACCCACAGTACCCACAGTACCCACAGTACCCACAGTACCCACAGTGGGAAAACATTTCACCTTTGGTATTACCCAGTTGTAGCTGAAGTCTCCAAGATCACTTCAAGGACAGCTTATCCTCTACTTTATGCATTTGTGATGGATAATAAAGTCCTTGGGTACTGAGCCAGGACTCTTGAGTTTTCTCCTATGAAACTCTGTCTAGCATGCTGTCTCTTAAACATCTAAATTGGGTAAAATCTAAAACCCTCAGGAGTTCTTGGCACACTTCCCTATTCTTGGTGAACTTTCCACATAACATTAATTTTTAAAACATTTCTTTCCTTCGACTATTGTCATGCATTTATAAAAAAAAATTGTTATGTGTTTCTTAGTTGATTAGGAACTTTCAAGATTCATGCATTTTGTTGAAAATAGGGTCTGTTAGTCTTTACATCTTTCCTATCTCTCTCTGAAAAGATTATCAGATTTTACAGTGGGTTCTCAGACTTTCCTGTAGCCATGGCTACTGTTATGGGCTGAAAGTTTATTTCATCTTTTTGACAGGTTGTTTCATGAAAATGCTGAGATAAAAAGTGTCCTCATTATATAATCATCTTTAACATTGCTCCTTTTAGAAGAAAGATTTCATTAATTTTCAGATCTTGAGAGACTGACCACTTTTTAAATCTTTTTTGAAAGCTTTACATATATGTGATGTGTGTGTGTGTGTGTGTGTGTGTGTGTGCATAACTGAATGAGTTCATGTGTGCCAATGGTCATGCAGTTGCCCTCAGAGGGCAGAATATGGCATCAGATTTCCTTAAACTGTAGTTCAGGAGGATGTGAGCCACCAGAAGTAGGTTCTGAGAATCTCCACAAGAGCTGCATTGTTCTTAAATGCTTAGCCACATCTCCATTGCCAATTAATAAAATCTTATTTACAGACAAAGAGTTATTTTTAGTCCCCACTATACCACATTAACAACAGAAAACAGAACCACACTGCTAATATTTCTCAAAGATAAAGAGGAGATAATTACACTCCTTTGTTTTCCTGGCCTTGCTAACATCTGCTATAATTATATACCTAGGAAATTATCTTAAAGTCAGTAAATCAGAGAAGGTGTATTGGAAAGACAGAACTAAAATTGTTTGTGTGCTAACTATATATACTGATACTATTATAGGTGAAAATATGTGAAAGAAATATGAATATTTACTCACCCTTTCATTTGCACACTTTTGCTCACTGTATAACGTAAGCTCTGTGAAGAGATGTTTTGTTCTCACTAGGGATTTCCACAGTTCTGATGACAAATATGAAAGGAGATTTACATATGAAATATCTTAAATACTATACTCACTTTCTGGTTCTGTTTTACTTTATCGACTCTATACGTAGAACAGTATGACCAACATGAAAATTAACTGAAGTTGTTTTCATGCGGAAGATTGGAAGACATAAAAATAGTACAGAACTCCAATATAGTGTACCTATAATGTGTGGTTCCCATACAAATAAGCATATATAGTTCTTCAATTTGTTTATAATTAAAAGGAAAGACACCTGACACGTTAATAATATGGGAAATGTTGAGATAAACAGAAAAAATTAAATAGTTTCATAAGGTCAATTGTATTTGCAATAAAAACAAAGCAGTTATTAATTTTGTGCTGACACACCATGATCTGTCAACAAGCAATAAGAATCTGTTTACACCTTGGCAGATGGATCCGCAGGCAGTTCACACAGCAGGAAACAGGTTTATAAAGGAACCTGCCAAATGAAATAAGGCAAAACTACTGGGAGGAGAGCTCTCTGCTTTATGCTCTCTCTTAATGGGGGGGGGCATGCATTATTACTTTTAAAAAGAGATTCTGATTAGAAACAGAACTTTAAATTAAACAAACATTGAAAATCCAATCTGAGCTTAAAAGTCGATGCACATAAATAAGAATCTTCTTGGTCAACAGTTATATGGAGACATAAACACTTGCAGCTGTTATTTTTAAAATCAAGATAGTTAATAAAACACAGATAGGGAAGAGGTGCCCTCCAGGGAGGGCTCTGACTGCCAGGGCACTTGAGAAAGCCATCTTGTATCTCAGGTCCCTCAGAGACCAATCTGCACAGGAACACCGACTGCAGAAGCAACAGAGCTTCTGGGACAGGCCCATTTCGGGACTTCATCTTCAGCCAGCAAGCAGGTCTGAGCTCCAGACATGTGAGCACCTTCCCTGCAAGAGGAGAGGTGGCCCGCAGAAAGTGCTCTGACCACTGAGACTCAGGAGAGAGTTGGAGTACTGACAGAGGCTAACAGAATCACAGGAGGAACAAGCTCCAGCCAGAGACAGCTATAAGAAGTAACTTCAGAGATTACCAGGTGGCAAAAGGCAAATGTAAGAATCTTACTAACAGAAACCAAGACTGCTCACCATCAACAGAATCCAGCACTCCCACCTCAGCCAGTCCTGGATACCCCAACACAACAGAAAAGCAAGATTCAGATTTAAAATTATATCTCATGTTGCTGGTAGAGGATTTTAAGAAGGGTATTAATAACTCACGTAAAGAAATACAGGAGAACACAGCTAAACACATAGAGTGCCTTATAGAGGAAGCACAAAAATCCCTTAAAGAATTACAGGAAAGCACTGCTAAATAAGTAGAAGTCTTTAAAGAAGAAACACAAAAATCCCTTAAAGAATTACAGGAAAACACAACCAAATGGGTGATGGAATTGATCAAAACATTCCAAGATCTAAAAAGGGAAGTAGAAACAATAAAGAAAACCCAAAGGGAGACAACTCTGGAGATAGAAACCCTAGGAAAGAAATCAGGAACCATAGATGCAAGCATCAGCAACAGAATACAAGAGATGAAAGAGAGAATCTCAGGTGCAGAAGTTTCCATAGAGAACATGGACACAACAATCAAAGAAAATGCAAAATGCAAAAAGATCCTAACTCAAAACATCCAGGAAATCCAGGACAGATTGAGAAAACCAAACCTATGGATAATAAGAGTAGATGAGAATGAAGACTTTCAACTTAAATGACCAGCAAATATCTTCAACAAAATTATAGAAGAAAACTTTCCCAACCTGAAGAAAGAGTTGCCCATGAACATACAAGAAGCCTACAGAAATCCAAATAGACTGGACAAGAAAAGAAATTCCTCCCAATACATAATAGTCACAACAACAAATGCACTAAATATAGAATATGAAAAAGCAGTAAGGTCAAGTAACATATAAAGGCAGGCCTATTAGAATTACTCCAGACTACTCACCAGAGACTATGAAAGCCAGAAGANNCTGGACAGATGTTATACAGACNCTAAGAGAACACAAATGCCAGCCCAGGCTACTATACCCAGCAAAACTCTCAATTACCATAGATGGAGAAACCAAAGTATTCCATGACAAAACCAAATTCACACAACGTCTTTCTATGAATCCAGCCCTTCAAAGGATAATAAATGGAAAACACCAACATAAGGATGGAAACTACACCCTAGAAAAAGCAAGAAAGTAATCCTTTAACAAACCTAAAAGAAAAGAGCCACAAGAACAGAATCCGAACTTTAACAACAAAAATAACAGGAAACAACAATTACTTTTCTTTAATATCTATTAATATCAATGGNCTCAATTCCCCAATAAAAAGACATAGAGGAACAGACTGGCTACACAAACAGGACCTAACTTTTTGCTGCTTATGGAACACCTACCTTAGGGAAAAAAACCCAGACACTACCTCAGAGTGAAAGGCTGGAAAACAATTTTCCAAGCAAATGGTCTGAAGAAACAAGCTGGAGTAGTCATTCTAATATCAAATAAAGTTGACTTCCAACCCAAAGTNATCAAAAAAGACAAGAAGGGGCACTTCATACACATCAAAGGTAAAATCTTCCAAGANGAACTCTTAATTCTGAATACCTATGCTCCAAATGCAAGGGCAGCCACATTCATTAAAGAAACCTTAGTAAAGCTCAAACACCCATTGCACCTCATACAGTAATAGTGGGAGACTTTAACACTACACTCATCAATGGACAGATCCTGGAAAAAGAAACTAAACAGAGACACATGGAAACTAACAGAAGTTATGAAATAAATGGATTTAACAGATATTTACAGAACATTTTGTCCTAAAATAAAAGGATATAACTTCTTCTCAGCACCTCATGGTACCTCCTCCAAAATTGACAATATAATTGGTCACAAAACAGGCCTCAACAGATACAAAAATATTGAAATTATACCATGCATCCTATCAGATTACTACAGACTAAGACTGATCTTCAATAACAACATAAATAATAGAAAGTTAACATTCATGTGGAAGCTGAGCAACACTCTACTCAATGATACCTTGGTCAAGGAAGAAATAAAGAAATTAACGACTTTTTAGAGTTTAATGAAAATGAAGCCACAACATACCCAAACTTATGGGGCATAATAAAGGCAGTCCTAAGAAGAAAACTCATAGTTCTAAGTGTCTCCAAAAAGAAAGTAGAGAGAGCATATACTAGCAGCCTGACAGAACACCTAATGAAAGGAAGCAAATTCACCCAAGAGGAGTAGAAGTCAGGAAATAATCAAATTTAGAAAGAAATTAGGGAGAAAACACCCTTCACAATAGACATAAATAATATAAAATACCTTGGTGTGACTCTGACTAAGGAAGTTAAAGATCTATATGATAAGAACTTCAAGTCTCTGAAGAAAGAAATTGAAGATCTCAGAAGATGGAAAGATCTCCCATGCTCATGGATTGGCAGGATTAAAATAGTAAAAATGGCCGAAAGCAATCTTCATATTCAATGCAATCCCCATCACAATTCCAACTCAATTCTTCACTGACTTAGAAAGGGCAATTTGCAAATTCAACTGGAATAATAAAAAACCTAGGATAGCAAAAACTATTCTCAACAATAAAAGAAACTCTGGGGGAATCACCATACCTGACCTCAAGCTGTACTACAGAGCAATTGTGATAAAAACTGCACGGTACTGGTACAGCAATAGACAGGTAGATAAATGGGATAGAATTGAAGACCCAGAAAGGAACCCACACACCTATGGTCACTTGATCTTTGACAAGGGAGCTAAAACCATCCAGTGGAAAAAAAAGACAGAATTTTCAACAAATGGTCCTAGCACAACTGGAGGTTATCATGTAGAAGAATGTGAAATGATCCATTCTTATCTCCTTGTACAAAGGCTTAGAAGCACCTGAAAAAAATGTTTAACATCCCTAATTATCAGGGAAATGCAAATCAAAACAACCCTGAGTTTCCACCTCACACCAGTCAGAATGTCTAAGATCAAAAATTCAGGTGACAGCCGATGCTGGCAAGGATGTGGAGAAAGAGGGAGACTACTCCATTGCTGGTGGGATTGCAAGCTTTTACAACCACTCTGGAAATCAGTCTAGTGGTTTCTCAGAAAATTGGACATAGTTCTACTGGAAGGTCCAGCAATACCTCTCCTGGGCATATATCCAGAAGATGTTCCAACTGGTAAAAAGGAATAGGACTTGGTGATAGCAAGGCTCTATACTTCATACTGTCTTAAACTTTTCAGATTGTATGGTCAATGATTGTGCTATCTATTCACCCAAGTTATTGGATAGTATAAGTTAGGAATTTTAACAGTTGCCTGTCCGTGTTGTAGTTTATTTTAAAATCAAGGTCCACTAGAATCACTGAATGTTTTTAAATTTTGAGTGGGTTGTTTTGCAAGTTCAATCACCTTTTACTTATTTTTTTTCCAACAAGGCAGCTTTTACATGTTCATAGCTCTTTCATTTCAGGAGAAAATGTATGTGTTTCCTAAAGGTATTAAAGGCTATTTAACACACAACAGAATATAACTCTTATGAATTTCTGAAGAAGGCAATATTCTATGGAGCTCATTTGTCAACATTTTCACAGAAATCCCTGATTTATGAAATTAGATCAAGTTAGAGGCCAATAAGTTGACATAGAGAATTTAAGATGGATGTTCTGCACCTTTACACAAATCTAAAAATCTGGGTAGTTTTCTTTTCCAGACAATGAAGACAGAATGAAAAGTAACTTGACCACGGATAATGCTTAAAAAGTAAAAACGTGACAAGTTAGTTCATTAATAAACTAGCAGATAGTAAATGTTTAATAGGTGTCCTCCTGGGACCCTTGTACTTTACTCCTGTGGAATTTAACATCTATTTGCCTGTGATAACACAGTTCAGCTCTAGAAATTAAGTTGAAATAATCATCACAACAAGATACATCAAAGTGAAACATTTTACCTTCCTATGTTAAACATCAGCTATCTCCACACCACTGCGAAAACAAATAATGTCAGATGGCTTAAAACAATTTAAACATTACATCGTTAACTTAATTGTGTAATTCTGCTACATAGTAAAAAGTGTATCAGACTTTCATCTCCCTACCCAGACCTCGGAGATCAGGGTAAGCAGTGAGTTAGTTATGTTGACTAAGTAATTAATAAGGAGTGAATCTGCCATCCCCTGAAACATCTGTGCAAAATTGTTTCCCTTAATGCCAACAAGCCAGCCAATACTGATACAGACACCTGCTCTCCTCCTTGCCATCACTTCTGATGCAGTGAATTATGCCTTAGCTGCTGGATCTGCTCAGATTGCTGGCCATTTAAAAGAGACTAAATAAAAGGCCCATGAGACAAGCCTAGAAGGCTAACACACTGAGCACACACTTGTTAGCTGATTTCTGAGTGTGTTTTGATTGTCTTAAGACTGAAGTCTTCACTTCCTTCCTAAATAAACCATTGTAGCATAGAAGCTGGCTTCTTTGACTCTGAAAACAAATCCTTTGATAAAGGAAAGAAAATTTAGAGCCTGAATGTTATGTTATCTCGATCCTGTTGTTGCCACAGTCACCTTTCAGGCACCAGATTTCCGAGTAGTAGCACAAGTATGATATATCCCTCCTTCCTGGCCATTGCCTCTCCTATTCGTTACACATTCCCCACATTCCCCAAATCCCAAAACCTCTGTCACTTCTGATATGCACTGGCAAGATTAATGCCATTAATGATGCAAATTAATACATTAAAGCCGTAGAAATAAAACTAAGACCCTATGTCTTTACAGACAACTGCTTTGTAATGATATAGGAACAAAGAAAACAAAGGCCTAGCCAGATCACGGAATACAGTATTTATTTTGGGACTGAAGTACACCTATTAATTTTCGAGTTATATATAATTTTAATTATTATGAAAGACTTGAGTAATATCCAAATAAAGAATGTTATTTTGTTTCACACAAACACTCACTCTGAATATCCTGAATATCTTGAAAGAAAAGAAATACAGAAATGTTGGCTCAGAATAATTTTAATCCAAGATATAAAGAGCACCTAACACCTTGATGATCCAAAGATCTGTCCAGCATCAACAGACCTGTGTGAACTTCTTGGAAGAGTCATAAAATCTGGAATTAAGGTGTACATTTGGGAGGACCACAAAGAAAATGCTAACTTTCAGGAAATCACTGAAGATTTTATGTTGCCTTTTAGGGTAGTTTCATTCATTAATGTTTATGTTTTAAATTTTTTTCAATAAGGAAATCTGTAGTTTTTATTTAAAAAGTATCTCTTCTTGGGTAACAAAGGCATGATTGTAATGTCATTCTATGTAATTATATTTGTTTATTATTTGATGGCTATATCCCATACTTCAAAATAAACTGCTCATGTTTTAAGCATGACCATTTCCCAGTACTTATGACTGAAGTGTATTTTCCAAGGAGTATACAGAACTGAAAATTATGATTTTCATTATTCTTGTGAGAAAGTTGAATTCTACTAGTAAAAACTCTAAGAGACTATAGACAGTATTTTCTATATTATTAAAAGGATATACATGTAAATTTTTGTATAAAATTTCATATGAAACATTGATAAATAAACATAAAACATTCATAAAGAATAAATTGTGTTTAAGAGCAAACTTAAGAATTTAAGAGCCAGAGCAGGGAGCCATGAGGCATGTCCTATGCCCTGTACTCCATTATGGCCCACAGCTTTGCCTGCCTTTCTGGAGTGCTACCTGCTCTGGGACAATCAGGTGACACTCACCCCCAAAGTCCTTGCTGATAGGTCCCCTTGGGGAACATCCAAAAAAAATGGTAAAGTTTGCACTGTCCCCTGTGGTCCATTCTTTGTCCAAAATTCCACCTGTATTCCTGGAAGCTTACTGGCACAAGAGCCAACAAGATGGCTAAAGACCAGGATAAAACATAATCCACAAGACTGTGGTTATATGGCACTCTCAGAGCACAGCTATCCTACCACAACAAGCCCTGGCTATCCTAACACAACTGAAGTACAGTAAAATGACCTTAGATCCAATGCTATAAAGATGACAGGGGCCTTTAAAGAGGAAGTGAATGAATCCCTTAAGGAAATACAGAAAAATACAATGGAACAGGTGATGGAAATTAAAAAAACTGTTCAAGACCTGAAAATGGAAGTAGAAACAATAAAGAAAACACAAACTGAAGGAATCCTGGCGATGGAAGACCTAGGGAAGAGAACAGGAACTATAAATGCATCATCAAGAGAATACAAAAGAAAGATGAAAGAGAGAATCTCAGACATAGAAGATACAATAGATTAAATTGATACATTAGTCAAAGAAAGCATTATATCTAAAAATTCCTGACACAAAATATTCTGGAAATCTGGGACACATGAAAAGACCAAATGTAAAGATATAGGAATTTAAGAAAAGGAAGATTCACAGCTCAAAGACCCAGAAAATACTTTCAATAAAATCATAGATTTCCAAAACCTAAGAAAGAGATGCCTATAAATATACAGAAGCTTAGAAAATATCAAATAGGTAAGACCAGAAGAGAAAACCCTTCCATTCCGTAATAATCAAAACATAAATATACAGAACAAAGAAAATATTAAAAGCTGTAAGGGAAAAAGTAACATATAAAGACACATCTATCAGAATTACACCAGTTTTCTCAACAGCGACTCTAAAAATCATAAGAGGCAGGATAAATGTCTTGCAGTATCTAAGAGACCATAAATGCCATCCTAGACTACTATACCCACCAAAAATTTCAATCACCAAAGATGGAGAAATCAATATATTCCATGACAAAACAAAATTTAAACAATATCTATTCACAAATCAACCCTACAGAAGATATTAGGAGGAAAACTCCAAACAAAGGAAATTAAGTACTCAATACAGGAAACAAATCATTCCATGTCAGCAAAACCAGAAGGGAAACTCATACACACACACACACACACACACACACACACACACACACACTAACTAACATCAAAATAACAGGAATTAACAATCATTGATCATTAATATCTCTCAGAATCAATGGACTCAATTCCCAAGTAAAGAGACAAAAGCTAACAGAATATATAAGAAAGCAGTTATCATCATTTTACTGCATTAAAAGTACACCTCAACAAAAAAGATGACCAACATTAATATAAATGGAGATAAAATCAAAATAATTCCACTAAAACCAAGGATAAGACAAGGCTGTCTACTCTCTCTCAATAGAGTACTTGAAGTCTTCGTTAGACGAATAATATAACTAAAGGAGATACAAATTGGAATTAAAAAAAAAATGTCAAAGTATCCCTACTTGCAGATGATATGATAATATACATATGTGACCCTAAAAATTCTGCCACAGAACTCCTACAGCCAATAAACAACTTCAGCAAAGTAACTGAATACAAAACTAACTCAAAAAAAGGAAATCAATAGCCCTCCTATGCACACAGAGTAAATGGGCTGAGAAAGTAACTAGGGGAAAACACTCTTCACAGTAGTGCCAAATAATAGAAACTATCTTGCTATAACTCTAACCAAGCAGATGGAAGGCCTACATGATAAGAAGGTCAATTCTTTGAAGAAAAAAAATTGAAGAAGATATCAGAAGATAGATCTCTCATACTCATAGATCATGTATAGCCAGTTGGTATGTTGCTGCTATAGGAAGACATTTTCTCCCATTCTCCACATCCTTTATCCTTTAGTTGCCTGTAGCACTGTGTGTACAGCTGAGGCCTTATGGAATTTTCTCAGCATATCCATTAGTGTTTTCGTTTGGGGGGACTTATCTTGGTGAAGCATTAAGGGAGTAACTTCTTATGTTACTAGGAAATACAACCTCAAGGCAAACTCCTTAATCTGGCTTATTATTATTATTAGTAGTAGTATTAGTATTATCATTATCATTATTATTTTTGTTTATTTCCACTTTTCCCTCCTCTCCTGCTGGTTCTTTCCTCTCACCTCCGCTCCCTCCCATTCAACCCCTTCTCCTAAGAGAATGGGAGGCCTCCCATGGATATCAAACCACCTTGGCATATCAAGTTGCAACAGGACTAGTGAAGATAGACAAGTCATCCAAGTTAGGGGAAAGGGATCCAAACACAAGCAAAAGAGTCAGAGACCACCCCGGCTCTTGCTGTTAGGGCATCCCATATGAGGATCAAATTACACATCTGTTATATATGTGTACAGGGCCTAAATGGGTCCAATGCAGGCTCTCAGATTGGATGTTCCATCTCAATGAACCCTTATGGGCACAGGATAGTTGATAATGTAGGATTTCGGTGAAATTGATTTCTGTTTGTTTATTTATTTATTTATTTATTTAGATATTTTCTTCATTTACATTTACATTTCAAATGCTATCCCCTTTCCTAGTTTCCTCTCCAAAAGTCCCCTATGCCTTCCCCCAACCCTGCTCCCCAACCCACCTACTCCTGCTTCCTGGCCCTGGCATTCCCCTGTACTGGGCATATAATCTTCGCAAGATCAAGGTCCTCTCCTCCCATTGATGGCTAACTAGGTCATCCTCTGCTACATACGCAACTAGAGACACAAGATCTGGAGGTACTGGTTAGTTCATATTGTAGATCCTCCTATAGGGTTGCAGACCCCTTCAGCTCCTTGGGTACTTTCTCTAGCTCCTCCATTGGGGACCCCGTGTTTCATCCAATAGACAACTCTGAGCATCCACTTCTGTATTTGCCAGGCACTCCTTCACTACGTCTTCCCTATCTTCCAGAGGATTATCTGCTCTCCACCAAAAGTATGACTGTGGGTCTGTTTTCATCAGCTGCTGGGTGAAACCTCACAGATGATGGTTTTACTAAGCTCCCATCTTTAAATATGGCAGAATACCATTAATAGTGTTAAGGATAGGCTCTCTCTAAGGGCGTAAGTGACGAGGTGGCAAGTCATGGCTTAGCCATTCCTCGATTTCTACTCTATCTTTATTCCAGCACATCTTGTAGGCAGAACAAATTGTGGGTCTAAGGTTTTGTGGCTAGGTCTATGTTCCCATCCCTCACTGGAAATTTTGGCAGATTACAGGTGGTAGTATTTTCAGGTTCAATATCCCCACTGTGAGAAGTCTTTGCCCCACACACATTCCAGGTATTTTTTTCCAGTACTCTCTTACTTGATTCTTTCCTCCACCTCATCTAACCTGTTACAATTTCCCTAACCACTTTTCCACCCATTTTCCTCTCCCCATCCACCCACAATGTGGAATATATTTCCCCTTCTCAGTAAGATTCAAGTATCCTCTCCTGGGCACTCTTTGTTATGTAGCTTCTTTGGGGTATGTGGATTGTAGCATGGATATCCCATAATTTATGACTAAAATGCACTTATAAGTGAGTATGTTCCATGCTTGTCTTCCTGTGTCCAGGTTGCTTCACTCAGGTTGCTATTTTCTAGTTCCTTCCATCAGCCTGCAAATTTCATGATGTTTTTGTTTTTCATAGCTGAGTACTGTTCAGTTGTATAGATATACTACCTTTTCTTTATCTGTTGTTCACTTGAGGGACATCTAGGTGCTTCCAGTTTCTGGCTAATACAAATAAAGCTGCTATGAACATAATTGAGCAAGTGTCCTTATGGTATTGTGGGGCATCTTTTGGTTATATGCCCAGAAGTGGTATTGCTGGATCTTGGGGGTAGAACTATTCCCAATTTTCTGAGAAACATCCAAGTTGATTTCCAAATTCATTGAACAAGCTTAAACTTGCACCAGCAATTTCTTACTACACATCCTCTCCGGCATGGAGTTTTTGTTTGCATATTTAATCTTAGCCATTCTGCTATGTGTACAATGAAATCTCAGAGTCATTTTGATCTGTACTTCCCTGATGACTGAGGACGTTGTAAATTTCTTTAAGTACTTCTTGGACATTAGAGATTCCTCTGTCTAGAATTCTCAGTTTATATATGTCTAGTTTCTTGAGATCTTTATATATTTTGCACATTAGCCCTCTGTCGGAGGGAGGTAAGGTTTGTGAAGATGTTCTCCCATTCTATAGGCTGCCATTTTTTCCTTTTAATGATGGTCTTTGCCTTATAGAAGCTTTTCAGTTTCAAGAGGTGTCATTTATTAATTGCTGATCACAATGCCTAAGCTGTTGGTTTTGTGTTCAGGAAGACATCTCCTATGTCAATGCATTCATGGCTATTCACCATGGCTATTTGTCTTCCATCAAATTTAGTCATCCAGTTTTACACAGAGGTCCTTGATCCACTTGAACTTGAGTTTTGGACAGCGTCATAAATATGGGTGTGCATTCTTCTATATGCATTCTTTGTGCATTCTTCTATATATAGACAGCCAGTTAAACCGGCATCGTTTGTTGAAGATGCTTTATTTTATTGCTTGTATAGTTTTGGCTTCTTTATCAATAATCAAGTGTCATTAGGTGTGCAGTTTTACTTCTGGGTCTTTGATTCTGTTCTATTGAAGAACCTCTGTTTTTATGCCAGTGCCATGTAGTTTTTACTATTATTATTCTGTATCACAGTGAGAAATCAGGGATTTTGATACCCCCAGAAATTCTTTTATTATGGAGGATAGTTTTAGCTAATGTGGGCTTTTTTATTTATGATTTTGACTATTGTTCTTTCAAGGTTTGTAAAGAATAATGCTGGAGTTTTTGTGGGGATTGCATTAAATTCATAGTCTTCTTTTGGTAAAATGCCATTTTAATAGGTTAATTCTACTGATCCATGAATAGATCTGTACAATTACATATACTAAGCAGG
This sequence comes from Mus pahari, assembly GCF_900095145.1. Taxonomy (NCBI): domain Eukaryota; kingdom Metazoa; phylum Chordata; class Mammalia; order Rodentia; family Muridae; genus Mus; species Mus pahari. Next base: position 33,184,466 of record NC_034611.1, on the reverse strand, counting down.
CTATATTTAAATATATATATATACAAATATTCTTGTAGCAACAATTAAAGAAAAATAAGTCACAGAATTGAAAGAGAACAAGGAGAGTTTTGTGAGAGACTGTGAAGGGAGAAAATGGAAGGGAGAAACCTTATAATATAATCTCCAAAATTTTAAAAAAGTATAAAGGAATTCAGTTCAAGTGAAATTTAACTTTATATTTAATAATTCATAATCTTAATATATTTGAACAATTCTTTGAGAATTTCATAGATACACATGGTATATTTTGGTTGTGAGATAACTTATACTAGATAATCCATCTCTCCAGCTCATCACACAGTATTTTAGTCATATTCACCAACTGCTACTCCCCTTCACTCCTCCAGGGTTCACTCATTAACATGAATTTTCTTTTTTTTTAACACCCATTAAGTCCAATGTGTACTCATGAGTATAAGACAGATAGTCCACTGTATCAATTAATAATATGTTTAACTCAAAGGATAGTCAATGTCAATGTTCTGATTCATCATATTTATATTTAAGGCATAGCAAGGAGAATAACCTCAAACAAATAAAGTTAATCTTCTCCAATGAAGACTATACAGATTTCTAAAATCATGATCTTTTAGACATGGGGTAAATTGTGAAATATCAGTGCTTCATGAACTGGAGAAAAACACCATCTATAGTTGTTGAAAACCAATTTTATCTTTTATGTCTCTGGTGAAGAAATATTCCTTATGATATAGAACTGGGCATTCCAATTCTATTTTCTCTTCTGAGCTGTCATTTTTATTAATGCCAAGTCATAGTGCTCATGTACTCACATGGATACTGAGTGGAAATAATAAAAACTTAATATCTTCTAAAGCTTTCTGAACTTTTCTTTAAAGCACTTTACATGCTGGAAGCATCAGAGATTTGTGGAAAGATTTTTTTACTTTGTTTCCTTTTTTATAATTTTGCCTGCAAATCCTTCTTTCTTGTTTTCAATGGCAACCTGTATAAGCATTTAGTGTCCAACTTCGATGGTAACTATTTGTATTCAACTGCTCAAGATACCAGTAACAGTTACCCTTGCCAGCTGTAGACACTACTGGAAAAATTAATGGTGATCTGTGCCTGACAGGATATAGCTCTAGAGCAGGCATTTTTCTTCTGGAGACAACTTTGCTCCCTTGAGTGATATGTACCATCATCTCCAAGCAAATGTCACGTAAGAGAAAAATCATCCTCAATTAGATGGATATTGTTCTAGAGGACAAATGAAACTTGTACATGACCTTGACTAGTTGGAAAAACTAAAAACAAAAGTTTAATTTCCAGAACAACAGCATCCCTGAGCACTTAAGCAGATGGAAACCCAAGTATTTTTTAATGGTATAAGTCATTATACATTCCAAAATGAATTGAATCTTTTGTTCTTTCCTCTTCCTTAATAATTGCTATAATCCTGATTAAAATTTGTCTTTCACATTTGGAAATGATAATTTTATTGCTTCAAATCAACTACATTATAATTTATTACCTTATAATAGTAAATAATCTCTAGTGAATAGCAGGCAAAATGCTTAATTGGTCAAGTTGGATTATAGTTAAATGATCCATTTAACATTGTAAAATAAGTTATTAGGAAGTAAAATCACAATACTCTATGAACATTTGAAACAACAACTTCTTGGCCTGCTCCCTGAGCTAGTCCCACCAAATCTTTACTAAAATATATAAATTTTACTTTGAACAGTGATCATTCTTTCCTGGGTCTTACTGTTTCAGCACTGTGACAACTTTGGCTAGATGCAGTTTATTCTCTGAAGTCTGCAGAGGATGTCAGAGAGAAGGTGAGCATTAAGAATAAAAACCTTAGTGTTTCTGGATTAAGGCTGGTTTGTAATCTAAAGTAATAATCTCTGTTGGCTTCAATTTCTTCATCCATGCAGTGATAACAAGGGAATCAGGTTTTCAAAAAAATATACTAGCGGTTTTATAAATATGCTAACCTTGTCACTATGAATTAATGTTGAGATAATTACTTGTCTGAGGACAGAGTTTTAAATTTTCAAAACTAATTAACAGTAAAAATGAATTTTTTACATATTAATGAATCTTCTATTATAAACTATCTTAAGATAATATTTTCTCAAATACAATGTTACCCACCTATCCCAGATTAGGCACATCTTTATTTCTACTTCAGTGGTCATGGATGACAAATATGTCCCATACTGGCAATATATTTTTAATTATTAAATAGAGTACTGAGTATCTGAGTATTCTTTTTTTTTTTGGGGGGGGGGATGTCAAGGCAGGGTTTCTCTGTATAGCCCTGGCTGTCTTGGAACTCACTCTGTAGACCAGTTGGCCTTGAACTCAGAAATTCACCTGCCTCTGCCTCCCAAGTGCTGGGATTAAAGGCGTGCACCAAGACTGCCTGGCAAGTATCTGAGTATTCTTAAGCTTTTGAAACCATTGTACAACATTGAAGGTTTTTACCAGTTTGGCCAAACAACTTTGGGAAAAGAAACTTCAATGAGCCTGAACGCAACAGTGAGGTTATCATACAATTTTAGGTTTATAAATAAGTGATGTCTTACTTGATTGAGTTAAATGTTGAATTAGAAAAGAGTTTTGAGATACATTTAATAAAATTAATAATAAATAAAAGAAAATATGATATAGTATATTATCTTAATATTTTACATAAATATTGATTTTCTTACTATAATATATGATTTACAAAGATGGTGATTATTAAAGGTGTAATTCTGAAGCATTTTCTGCTTATATACTCTAAAAAGGACAAAAAGGACAGTTTACTCATTTATAAAATAAAATGTGTAAAGCTAATAAACCTGTTTTGAAGACAGCCTCACCTCAACACATTTGTTTAAAATTGAAACTATATTACACAGAAATGCTCAAGTACTTATGACTCCCCAATGTTTAAAATTCCAATTGGAGAAGGTCAATAGCTAATATTATAATTAATTGCATTAGCACTGAATAAGAACTTGCATAAAAACCCACTGGATTGCAACACTTACAGCGATCAATACAAAAATATAAAGTGATATTAGGTTTTGCATATGACATATATTACAGTGTAGTTTTAGAAACAGTGGATTATTGATGCTTCTAAAATTAACCCACTATTCTTTAAAGTCATGCCAAAGATTACACAGATAATATTAACATTCCTTAAACCATGGGTATATTCCCACTTATAAAAATATGAAAGATAACAAAGAATGATGTTAATGTCCTCCACACCTGATGCTGTACAACTCCGGATGAGTGATTCATTTGTCTTCTGTGGAGGAAGCACTTGATAGGCACATTGACTATTTCAGCATTCTTAAGGATGAAATGAATTATGTCCCTGTTTCCCAGTATATTCTCCAGCCTTAGAATGCAGAAATGGACTGTGTTTGGAACCACACTCACTCCTCTAAGGGGTAAGTTTTAGGCTTTCATATATTTTCCTAGTAATAATTAACAGATTTTATTCAAAAGTTCAACCCATCTTTAGTATTTCTTGTAAAATATGTCAAATCGTGATAGGCTCTTTTAGTTTATCTTTGCCTAGAAAAGATTTTTTTCCTTCATTTTTGAAGAACAAGATTATTAGTTATAGCCATCTCGACTGGATTGTTTTTAACATTAGGAATGTACCATTCGACTCTCATTGTCTCCAAAATGTTGGCTGAGAAAAGCATAGATCATCTCATATGGGGATCCAATGGGAAGGATTGCCTTCTCTTGTTTCTTTCAAAGTTTGCTTTCATTTCCCTCTAACTGCACAGTTTTCTCTGAGATCACAATCTACTTTGTGGTTTATTTACTATGAAATATTTTTATGTGCCTAGCCATTTAAATGGCCCTGCACTCTTCAATTACAGTTGGCTTTTGGACTTCTGGAAACAGGAGAGAATATAAAAGCCAGCAGAGGTTGAGAGTGAAGAGAGAAGTGAGAAAGGAAACAAAAGAATGGGAGGAATGAGGAAGTAGTATGGGAATTAACAGTAGACAGAAGAAGGGTCCAGGAGATGGAAGAGTAGAGTCCAAAACAGAGGAAGATTGAGTAGGATCCCCAGTGGAGGGATGGGGACACCAACCCACCTACAAAACTCTCAACACAATATTGCTCCTGTCTAAAGAAAATTCATGGACAAAAACGAACAAAAGACTGAAGGAATGGCCGACCAGTGTGGGTGGGTTGGTGTCCCCATCCCTCCATGGGGATCCTCTCTGACTACTAGAGGGGGGGTCTCTTCAGGTTCCTTAACCACACTGTTGGACATTTTGGTTAAGGTTATCCATTGTGAGTCCTGGGAGTCTCCCCTTTCTCAGCTCTGTGGGACTTTCAGTGCATATAAGAGGCAGTTGAAAATGATTTGGGCTAGCAGACTGAGAAGAAGTAACTAGCAGAAGCTGAGCTAAGTCAGAGAATATATTGCGAGGAGACAGAAAAAAAGAACCCACAAACAAAGTTTTTAATGACAAAGAATTATAAAACAAAAAGAAACGTTTTAATTTCTTGAAGAAATTACAGAGACAAAGATCAGAGCAGAGACTGAAAGAATGACCATCCAGAGACTGCCCCACCTGGGGATCCATCCCATAAACAATCACCAAATCCAGACATGATTGTGGATGCCAACAAGTGCTTGCTGACAGGAACCTGATATAGCTGTCTCCTGAGTGGCTCTGTCAGTGCCTGACAAATACAGAAGTGGGTGCTCACAGTCATCCATTGGACTGAGCACCTGTTCCCCAGTGAAGGAGCTAGAGAAAGGGTTTGCAATCCCATAGGAGGAACAACAATATGAACCAAATAGTACCCCCAGAACTCCCAGGGACTAAACCACCATCAAAAGAGTATACATGGTGGGACTGCATATGTAGCATATGTAGCAGAGAATGGCCTAGTCGTTCATCAATGGAAGGAGAAACCCTTGGTCCTGTGAAGGGTCTATACCCCAGTATGGGGGAATGCCTGGGCCAGGAAACAGGAATGCGTGGGTTGGTGAGAGGAGAGCGGGGAGCAGGTTTTTAGAGGGGAAACTAGGAAAGGGGATAGCATTGAAAATGTAAAGAAAATACCTAAAATATGTAAATAAAGAAAATATCTATTTAAAAAGACTAAGATATGAGCTTTATTGCACAAAGCCTTAATTCTAGAAATTTGTTATTTAGATGGTAATGTACACAAAGTAGACAGACACCTGGCAGTGGTGGCTCATGCCTTTAATCCCAGCACTTGGGAGGCAGAGGCAGGCAGATTTCTGAGATAGAGGCCAGCCTGGTCTACAAAGTGAGTTCCAGGACAGTCAGGGCTACACAGACAGACCTTGTCTCAAAAAATAAAATAAAATAAAATAAAAATAAAAATAAAAATAAAAATAAAAATAAATAAAAACAAAGTAGACAGAGTTCTGTGGCATTGTGTATAATCAATGTACTCTCTGAGGCAGTTGGGGAAAAAATCAGTGCCTGAACTTGGCAACATGTGGGTAACATATGGTGGCAAATTCAGCACTTTATTTTTCTTCTAATTAAGATGGGTAACCAATATCAAGCAATTAATATTTATTAGATATTAGTAAAGTTTATGATTGTCAGATTGCGTTAATACAGAAGTGTATGAAAAGTTATAAACTTTTTATTTGATCTCTTGTGTCATTTGCTAAAAGAAGGCCTAACATCAAATTGTATGACTAGATCTTTTCTTGGCAAGATTTTGGTCACTGAAGCCTTTCCAAAGGGATTAAATGACTAAAAGCTCATGCACTGAAATTTATGCTCTTTCTATTTTGTTTAATTTATTTAAGAAATGTGAGTTAAATATATTATATTTGCAAGACATAGGAATGTGAACTAGATAAGGCTCATAATAAAACTAAATATATGCATATGTGATATATATTATAGCCTGGTATACATTATATAAATGAACATTGTACCTCTACTGTATATGTTATATATTTTGTTATTATGTATAACACATTGTGTGTTATATTGCTATTATACAGTAGTTGCCAAAGTAATACATTTGTTACATTTGCCACACACCTTACATTTGTTGGGCTTATTCTGTGTTGGGACCATATTTAGTGCTTTACTAAATTGATGTCTTAAGTTCTCCAGTGAGCCTATGAGTCAATATGAGTTGTGACTATTCTTATGCGGTCCATGAAGATATCAAGGGCTAGAAAGTAACTCCATGACCCAGAGCTGTATGAAGAAGAGACAGCATAGAAATCTATACCCAAACTGCAACAATTATCCTCTGCTGTTGGATACCAAAGGTTTACCAATGGCCAAGAAGATAGAGGGAATAATTTCAAAAACAAATCAATGGATCTAATTCATCCTTTATAACTCAGGCTATAAGAAATATAGTAAATCCAGGAAACATAGCCAAATATTAAACAATGCTCAGGGAGTCTTGGAACATTAGGGGAAGGATTGAGGGGTACAGCATGGATAGATACACAAGAAGAGAGTCAACCAACCTGGATGTGTGGGTGCTCCCAGACACTGTACTACTGACCAAAGAGCATACATGGGCTGGACCTAGCCCCACACCTGTGTACATATGTAGCAGATGTGTAGCTTGGTTTTCATGCAGGTCCCCCAGCAACTGGAGAATGGGCTGTCCCTGATTCTGTTGCCTGCCTGTCGAATCTGTTCCTCTAACTGGGCTGCCTTGTCAGGCCTCATTGTGAGAGGATGTCTCTAGTCTTGCAGTGAATTGGTGTTCCAGGGTAGACTGATACCAGAGGGGCTCTTCCCCTTCTGAGAGGAAAAAGAGAGGGTGTGGGAGGAAGGGTTGTGTGTGAGAGGGGGACTGGAAGGAGGTGGGACAGCAATTCAGATGTAATGTGGATAAATACCACAAAATAATGGGAGAAAACCAAAAAGAAAATAATTTGCAACCAGAACTAAATATTTCTCCTTTTTATTTCATATTCTCTCTTTCTCTCCTCTCTCTCTCTTTCTGTCTGTTTCCCTTGTCTTCTATGTTACTGTCCTCACATCTGTTTCTTGGCAAAAGGTAGATTCAGATATATCTCAGAATAAATGTCCAATATCATTCTTATGTGTAAAGAACACGTGGTTTGCAGGAAAAGACATATAATTAGAAAAGTATTTACATATGTTTATTATACAAATTACTTAAAAAGGAATACACTATTTATATTTGTGCCATATGGTTCAGTAAAAGAAAATGAAAAATAAGCCTATCATTTTGAAGCTAGAAATAAAAAAAGACTAGAAATAAAAATGGGCACCAAAACACAGACTGTCCTGTTATCTAAGCAGATCAGTCTCTCAGGTTCATACCTAGTTCTGCAACAGAACAACACTTACAGTTTCCTTCCCCACCCCATCATGCCTCCTGTAGATCTCAAAGACCAGGCCCTCCTGATGACTTACCCTATTACCTAGGGCCCAATTCATAGGAAATGAATATATCAGTCAAAGAAATTGTTCAATTTTAAATTGTTCATATTCAAAACATTTAGGAAATCTTGGATACTATGAAAATACCAAAGCTAGAAATAGTAGCAGTAGAGGAAGAAAAAGAATCCCAGCTCAAAGTCTAACAAAGTTTTTCTAAAATAAAGAAGGAGATGCCTTAAGAAGTACAAGAATCATAGAATACGTCAAGTACATTGGACCAGAATGAAAGTCCCTATGTCACATAATAATCAAAACACTTCACATGCAGAGCAAAGAAAAATTATTAAAAGGCTGGAGAGCAAGCAAAGGCTTCTAAATCTAGCAGAACACTCAGGTATTATAGATGAAGAAAATGAGATTTCCATGATAAAATCAAAAATTAAAAACTATCAATAAATAGCCCTAGAAGGAAAACCCCAACTACAGGATTTTAACTACATCCATGTAGTCACAGAAAATAAATTATCTTACAATTTAAAAAAAGGAAAAAAAAAAGGAAAAAAGAAACAAAAACAAAAACACAAATATGGAAGCAACACAAACACAAGAATCCAAGTGCATACAAACACACACACACACTCAAACACATACCAGCACCACCACCACTACCACCAGCACCAGCACTACACTGCTGGCAACATTACCCAAACAACAAAATAACCAGAATTTTTAAAGAGTTGGTCATTGATATCTCTCACTGGTCTAAATTCCTCAACAAAAACACAGAGTGGGGATGCCTGGCAGGAATGAGGGGACATTCTCTTGGAGACTGGTGTGTGTGTGTGTGTGTGTGTGTGTGTGTGTGTGTGTGTGTGTGTGTGTGTGTGTGTGTGTGTGTGTNTGTGTGTGTGTGTGTGTGTGTGTGTGTGTTTGTGTGTGTGTGTGTGTGTGTGTGTGTGCAGAGACTGGGTAGAAATGCAATGAGGAACTGTGGGAGGGGAGACTAGGAGACAGGTAACAACTGGACTGTAGAATAATAAAAGGAATAAAATTTTAAAAACTTAGATTAGGAAGGGTATAGGGGACTTTCAGGATAGCATTTGAATTGTAAATGAAGAAAATATCTAATAAAAAATTGTTTTAGAAAAAAATTAAATTAAGTTAAAAAGACACAGACTAACCAAATGGATAAAAAACAAAACAAAACAAACAAACAAACAAACAAAAAAACAGGATACTTCTTTCTGCATCCAAGAACAGACCTCAACATCAAAGATACATATTACCTCAGGTTGGAAAAAAAAGGTATTTCACAAAAATAGACCTAAGGAACAAGCTGATAGCCATCTTAATATTTAGCAGAATAGACTTCAAACCAAAATAAATGAAAAAGATGAGAAAGGACACTTCATACTTATCAAAGTAAAAAAAAAAAAATCACCGAGATGACATTTCAATTCTTAATATCTATGCCCAAATATAAGCTCAAGGGCACTGAATTTTGTACAAGAAAGACTACTACAGCTTAAATGAAATGCTGATTTTCACACACTGATAGTGGGAACCTTCAGCACCCCACTCTTACCAATGGACTGGCCATCCAGATTAAAACTAAAGAAAGAAATACAGGAGCTAACAGGTGTTATAAACCAAAGGGATCCAACTGATATTTATAGAACATTTCAACCCAACACAAAAGAATATAACTTCTTCATGGCACCATGTGAAACTTTATTCAAAATTGAGAACATACTTGGATACAAAGCAAATCTCAAGAGATACAAGAAAGCTGAACTAAGTCCCTGTGTCCTACCAGATATCCATTTAGCTGAATATTGAAAACAACATAAAAGACAACTTAGAAATTGAACAACTCACTACAGAATGGAAGACAAGTCGATTCAGAAGTAAAGGAAGATTAAAAACCTTCTAGAAATAAATGAACATAAATACACAGCACACTGAAATTTATGAAACTCAATGAGAGAGGTGCTATGGAGAAACCTCATAGCACTCATTTCCTATGTTTAAAAAAAATGGGGATATTTCACAGCATAAACTTAAGAGCACACCTGGGCGCTCCAGAACAAAGAGAAGTAAGCACAAGGAAGAGCAGTAAATGTCGAAAAGTAATCAAACTGTGGTCTGAAAACAATAAAATAGAAACAAATAATAAAACAAAAAGTCAGTTCTTTGAGCAAACTGACAAGATACACAAATCCAAAGGACCTAAAAGATGGAAAGGGAATATCCAAATTAAGAAAGTCATAAACAAATATGGGACAATAAGAGCAGACACCAAGAACATCTAGAGAATCATAAGAATGTACATTAAACATCTCTATGCCACCAAATTAAAAAATATAAAATAAATGAATACTCTTCTTGAAAGTTATCATATACCACAGTTAAATCAAGATCAGATAAACAATTTAAATAGACATATAACCCCCAGTAACATAGATACAGTCATTAAAAGTTTCCCAGACTCCCCAAAAATGGGGGGGGGGAGTACAAGAGCCAGATAATTTACATGCTAAATTCTTACTGACTTGCTAAGAAAACTTCAGTCATACTCCTCAAATCATCCAAGAAAATAGAAATAGAACATTCCCCAATCATCTTATGAGCCCGCTGTTACTCTGATACCCAAACCACATAAAGACTCAGCAAAGAAAGAAAATTAGGGACCAGTTACTTTCATGAAAATGTATGCAAAAGTACTCAATAAAATACTGGTAAAACACATCCAAGAAAACATCAAGTAGATCATCTATCCTGAGTTCATGGAGATAATCAGATTAAGGAAGTGGTAACCTCATGGGAAAGATTCAACCTTGCTTAATTTATTGTATGTGTTTTGAGTTGAACAGGAATAAGTATATTTAAGCATTATTATGTCCTGATAATTATTTTTATTTAGACATAAGGAGATATGATTAAGGGTTATGTTGTCAAGGGATAAATTGTCATGGCTGTTCTCATTTGTCAACTTGACTATATCTAGAATAAAGTATAAACAGAACTTATAAGATCTTAGGAAACAATAGGAAGGTGCAGACATCATAGTACATGCCTTATATCTCTAGAGACAGAAACATGAATATCTGATCTGTCTACAGAGAAAGTTCCAGGAGAGATAAGAAGGTTATGTTTCAGCCCCAGAAAGAAGCAGAACTCAGCAGCTTTGGCCATGTGGCTCCTGGTAAGCTGAAGCTAAGAAATTAGTGGTGATTACGAAGAGACCAGCATTACTGAGGTAAAATCTCCCAAGAAATATTTTCTGAGATCACAAAGAAGTGTGTTCCAGAGATATCCAAGGTTGTTCCTTGTACTGCACCTGGAAATGGTAATATTTGAGATTCATCCAGGTGATACTGGCTTTGAATGAATGGAGTCATGTATATTTTGAGGCTTGGCATCATGAAGGAAGTCTATGAGTGGCTATTGATGAAGCCTAATTGCTGTCAAAGATGCCAGTGTATTGGAGGTGGGATGACCAACAAGAACAGCCGGGGGTTGGAGTCAACCAGACTGGAGTGCTCTAGAAGTCCAAGCTGGATAAATGATCAAAGCCCTTTGGAGAAACCCAGAACATTGGGTGTGGTTATGAGACACTGGAACAAGAAGCTATACAGTTGTAATTGCCTTGGATACCCCAAGATGTTAGAGATGCCAGAGCTGAGGGATACCTGCAGAAGAAATCTGCTAACAGCGAGTGACACCAGTAAAAGAGAAAGAAGTGTGTCACAGTCATCAAAGCTGAAAGGAATTGGACATCAGACATGGAAATGCAGAGTTTGAAGATTGCCCAGCTGGTTTTGGTATTGCTTTGGTACAGTGTTTCCTCACTAAGATGTTTTCAAATGGTCATGTATATCCTGTGCTGCTAGAGGCATGTTATCAGCTTTTTCATTTTGATTTTATAGCAGATTACAACTCTGTGATTGGATTAGTCTCAGAAGAGACTTAGATCTTTGGTCTTTTAACATTGTTGAGATTGTCATCGACAATGGGACTTCTGAAGTTAAACTAAATGTATTTTTCATCAAGCTATGCTGAGGTACGACCTCTGTAGTCTCATTATGTTTGAACAAGCCTCTGAGGGCCAGGGAGTAGAATGTGGTGGTTTGAATATGATTGGCCCAGGGAGTGAGTAGGATATTAGGAGGTGTGGCCTTGTTAGGTTAAGTATGACCTTATTTTAGGAACTCTGTCACAGTGGAGGTGGGCATTGAGGTCCTTCTGCTAACTACCTGGAATCCAGTCTTCTCTTCTTTGCCTTTGACAAGATGTAGAACTCTCAGGTACTCCAGTGTCATGCCTGCCTGGATGCTGTCATGCTCCTTCACATGATGATAATGGACTGTACTTCAGAACCAGTAAACAGCATTAGATAAATGTTGCCCTTCATAAGAGTTGCTTTGGCCATGGTGTATCTTCACAGCAATGGAAACAGTAACTAAAACAGAAATAAAGAACACAAATTGGAAAGGAAGAAGTCAAAATATCATTATGTGTAGACAATATGATAGTATACATATGTAACCCTAAAAAATTTATGAGGGAATATATTAAACTGGCAAATATTTTTAGTAAAGTGGTTGGATACAAAATTAACAAAAAACAAACAAACAAAATTAGTAGCCCTTTTATATCCAAATGACAAGTGAACCAAGAAAGAAATTTAAAAACATAACACCTTTCACAATACTCTCAAATAGTATTTGGAATAACTCTAACTAAGCAAGTGATAGACTGGTATCATTTCTACGAAGAAAAAAATAGAATATCAGAAGACATAAAGATCTCCCATTCTTATGGGTCAGTGGAATTAGCATAGAAAATGGCCGTTCTAACAAATGCAATCTACAGATTCAATGCAATTCCATCAAAATGTCAACAGAATTCTTTACAGACATTGAAAGAAAAATTTCAACCTCACAAAATTAAAAAGAATAATAACACACATATAGCTAAAACATCCTGAACAATAACAGAACTGCTAAGATATCACCATCAATAATTTCAAGTTGTACTAAAAAACTTGTTAAGAAAAAACAGCAACAATAACAAAAAGAAAAAGAAAAAGAAAAAGAAAAAGAAAAAGAAAAAGGAAAAATAAAAACCCTGTGGATGCTTCTGTCCTTCTTAGAAGGGGGAATAAAATACCCACAGGAGGAAATACCGAGACAAAGAGTGGAGCAGAGACTGAAAGAAAGGCCATCCAGAGACTGTCCCACATGGTGATCCATCCTATATACAGCCATCAAACGCAGGCACTATTGCTGATGCCAAGAAGTGCTTGCTGACAGGATCCTGATATAGCTGTCTCCTGAGAGGCTTTGCCAGAGCCCGACAAATACAGAGGCAGAGGCTCACAGCGAACCATTGGTCTGAACCTGGAGTCCCTAATGGAGGAGCTAGAAAAAGGACTGAAGAAACTGAAGGGGTTTGCAACCCCATAGGAAGAACAGCAATATCAACCAACTAGATCCCTCAGAGTTACCAGGGACTAAATCACCAACCAAAGAGTACACATGGAAGGGCCCATCTTTCCAGCTGCATAGGTACCAGAGGATGGCCTTATCGGGCATCAATGGGAAGAGAGGCCCTTGGTCCTGTGAATACCCTCAGAGAAGAAGGGGAAGGGATGATGTAATAGGGAGTTTCCAAAAGGGAAACCGGGAAAGGGGATAACATTTAAAAAGTAAATAAA
>NC_034611.1:33161759-33171195 GCF_900095145.1 Mus pahari | reverse complement strand
GAGAGAGAGAAAGAAAGAAAGAAAGAAAGAAAGAAAGAAAGAAAGAAAGAAAGAAAGAAAGAAAGAAAGAAAGAAAGAAAGAAAGAAAGAAAAATGTCCTCTCTCCTTAACCATCAGGGAAATTTCAATTAAAACTATTAGTTTCTTACTAATTCCAATTTGCACCTATCAGAATGGCTAAGATCAACAACACATAAAACATCTCATGCTAGTGAAGATGTTGGACGACCAAGGTCTAGTCTCAGTGTGAGGAGGGTAATAAGAAAGAGGGGAATGAGAGCAGTGTTGATTCAATAATGAGTTGAAGTCAGTAGTGAATTGAATCTGTCGGTTCAAGTGCTCTCTCTGTGCCTGAGCATTCTCATCATTCTTCCTTCTCATTCTTCATTCTGACCAAAGAACCTGGACCCTGTCTTATTTGCTAAAGCTACATCATTAAGCATTTGACCATTGATAACCGTTTTTTTAAAGAAATTGTTTAATTTATATAAACTGGATCATTAGTCTTCCTTAAAACAGAAACCCTGCTTCCTTAAAACAGAAACTAAAAACAAGGGGAAAGTACATTACCATAGTTTTACACAGCATGTTCTTCACAGGAGGCTGAGCACAGGTACTGTAGTTTCCTGGTAGAACAGACAGTAACTACTTTAGTAACTATTTTCACGTAAGAGTCAAAAGGTGAAAGACTACTAAAGTTAAGATAGTTTCTTACGACATTTTAAATTCTATACAAGTAAAGCAGCGAGCTCTCTCTAATATCTCAATCCTTCAAGTAGCAAGGGGAATGAAGTACTAACTTTTTATATGCTTGCTCATTACCCTTTTATTCTCTAATTTTTGTTTCCTTAGCCTAGAAATTCCATGGCCTCTTGTCCTTGAATCTTAGTATACTAGCCCTCCATCATTTCCCATTAAAACATATTCTCTTTCTAATACTACTTTTTCTAGATCATATATAAGCCTTCCTCCTATAAAATAAACCCACCTACCATTTGATGGATTTCTATAGATTCCTCCTTTACCTATACACGTCCTTTCTTCTTGATACCACTTTAACTCTCTATCCTTGGTGACCCCCAAGTTAACCCAGGCTAATTCATGCAGCAGTCATTGAACTGATAGGTACATGTATCACCTCATACAAGTTCAACTTCAAGGCCAAGTCTCACAATGAGCTATTTCTACAGAAGGCCATGTAGTCTTTTATGTCCTTTGTGATTATGCTGTCTAGATCCTTTCTCATGGCTATAAGGTCCAAGTGAATGGCCTGTTCCTCCTCTCCCACAGCCTCATGATCACATGACCTCATGAATATTAGGGCAAGTAAATTCCACAGAAAGATTAGAAGTAAAACACATAGATGAGACAGCATATGAGTTTCAGGCCAACAGTTGCCATCAGCACACATGGAGATCAATAGCCTTGAAAGGCTCCAGGAACAGCAGGAACTGTGTCACACTGCCCCTTATACAGCCATACCAGGCTCAGCACTCAGCATTTCTCCATTGCTAGTGTAAGTTCAAATTTGCATATGCAAATAAATATGGTTCTTCAGAAAATTACCACTATACCACTCTTGGGCATTTACTAAAAGGATATTCCCTCTTACCATAAGAAAATGTGCTCAACTTAGTTAATTTGCAACTTTATTCAATAGTCAAAAACATCATCCTGATTGAGATAACTAAGGCTGAGAAACACAAATATATCAATACCTTATCCATCCATCATCAGAGAGTCTTCCTATAGCACCAGATGGGAGTGCAGAGACCCTAAGAAAGACCTTATGAAGAGATAAAGCCTGAATTTGTAGGTCTCCATCAAGTTCTTTCCTTGTAATGCAGGGAATTCCCAGAAATAAGGAGCAGAAAGATTGTAGGAGTCAAAGGGGATGGAGGAAACCAGGAGAACTTGGCACAACAAAATAATGGGAAATAATATAAATGTCATATTAATAACTTTCAACGTTAATCATTTCACTTCCCAATAAAAGAGAGATAGACTAAAGAATGGATGAGAAAACTGGACCCACATTTCTACTGAATCCAAGAAATATACCTCCAAATAAAGAACCATCATAATGTTAGGATAAAGAAACAGAACAGTTATTGAAATCAAATGGAAACAATGAGCAAGAAATTTATTTGTTTTGGTATATGGAAGAATAGGCTTTAAAATAAAATTTATCAGAAAATTTATAGAAAGGCACTATGTACTATTAAAGGGAAAAAATCTACCAAAATGTTATTATAGTTCCAAACATTTATGCATAAACTCAATTAGAGCTAAACTCATATTGAACCTCACACAATGATACTGAATGACTTCAATATTCTACTTTTGCTAACAGACAGGTCTTCCAGACAAAGCAGAACTGGCAGAGTTAAATCATGTCACAAACCAAATGATAATAACAGACCTATGCAAAATATTACACTCAAATATTAATATATGCACTTCTCATCAGACCATGGAATTTCCTTCAATATTGCCCAGCTATTAGGAAAAAGAAAAGAAAAGAAAAAGAAAAAAAAACAAGTTTTCCACAGGATCTTAAAAGATAAAATATATACCTTATCCTATCTGTCCACCTTGAATTAACACTTAACATCAACAATAGAAACAGCCAAAAGTACTCAAAATCATGTAAGCTAAAAAAACTCACAGCTGAACAAAAATTTGACAAAGACAGAAATCAAGAAGGAAATTAATCCTTGTTTAGTATTAAATGACAAGGTAAATGCAACATAGCCAAATCTGTAGGGCAGAGGAAGGTAGTTCTAAGAGATACAAGTTTATACCATTAAGTACATTTGAAAATGGGATAACTCTCACAGTAGAATAAATGACACACCTGAAAGTTCTTAAAATAAAAAAAGTAAATAAATAAGAAGAGGAAACAATGCCCATGTAGAATATATAAAAAGAAATCACCGTAGGCCAATTCAATAATAACAAACAAAAACTAGTAACCCAAAGAATCATTGAAAAGAAAGAGTAGATTCTTTGAGAATTCAGTAAGATTAACAAATCTTTACTGAAATTAACCAAAATATAGAGGGAATTCAAATTTCTGGGCTAATATCAGCTCATCAGTGAGTGGATATCTAGTGACTTCTTTTGTGATTGGGTTACCTCACTAAGGATGATATCCTCCAGATACATCCATTTGCCCAAGAATTTCATAAATTCATTGTTTTTAATAGCTGAGTAGTANNCCATTGTNNAAATGTACCACANTTTCTGTATCCATTCCTCTATTGANGGACATCTGGGTTNTTTCCAGCTTCTGGCTATTATAAATAAGGCTGCTAGGAACATAGTGGAGCATGTGTCCTTATTACCAGTTGGAAGATCTTCTGNGTATATGCCCAGAAGAGGTACTGATGGGTCATCCGGTAGTACTATGTCCAATTTTCTGAGGAACCGCCAGACTGATTTCCAGAGTGGTTGTACAAGCTTGCAATCCCACCAGCAATAGCGGAGTGTTCATCTTTCTCTACAACCTGCCAGCATCTGCTATTACCTGAATTTTTGATCTTAGCCATTCTAACTGGAGTGAGATGGAATCTCAGGGTTGTTTTGAGTTGCATTTCCCTGATGACTAAGGATGTTGAACATTTTTTCAGGTGTTTCTCAGCCATTCAGTATTCCTCAGTTGAGAATTCTTTGTTTAGCTCTGTACTGCACTTTTTAATGGGGTTATTTGAATTTCTGGAGTCCAGCTTCCTGAGCTCTTTGTATGTATTGGATATTAGTCCTCTATGAGATTTAGGACTGGTAAAAATCCTTTCCCAATCTGTTGTTGGTCTTTTAGTCTTAATGACAGTTTTTTTGTTGTTTTTGTTTTTGTTCTTGTTTTTTGTTTTTTGTTTTTTTTGCCTTATAGAAGCTTTGCAATTTTATGAGGTCCCATTTGTCAATTCTTGATTTTACATCTCAAGCCATTGGTGTTCTGTTTAGAAATTTTTCCCCTGTGCCCATATCTTTGAGGCTTTTTTCCACTTTCTCCTGTATCAATTTCAGTGTCTCTGGTTTTATGTGGAGTTCTTTGATCCACTTAGACTTGAGCATTGTACAAGGAGATAAGAATGGATCAATTCGCATTCTTCTTCATGATAGCCACCAGTTGTGCCAGCACCATTTGTTGAAAATGCTGTCTCTTTTCCACTGGATGGTTTTAGCTCCCTTGTCAAAAATCAAGTGACCATAGGTGTGTGGATTCATTTCTGGATCTTCAATTCTATTCCATTGATCTACATGTCTGTTGCTGTACCAGTACCATGCAGGTTTTTTGTTTTGTTTTGTTTTTTTCGAGACAGGGTTTCTCTGTAGTCCTGGCTGTCCTGGAACTCACTCTGTAGACCAGGCTGGACTCGAACTCAGAAATCTGCCTGCCTCTGCCTCCCAAGTGCTGGGATTAAAGATGTGCACCACCATACCCAGCTACCATGCAATTATTAATCACAATGGCTCTGTAGTACAGCTTAANGTCAGGCATGGTGATTCCACCAGAGGTTCTTTTCTTGTTGAGAATGGTTTTTGCTATCCTAGGTTTTTTATTATTCCAGATGAATGTGCAAATCGCACTTTTTAACTCTGAAGAATTTGGTTGGATTTTCATGGGGATTGCATTGAATCAGTAGATTGCTTTTGGCAGGATGGCCATTTTGACTATGTTTATCCTGCCAATCCATGAGCATGGGAGATCTTTCCATCTTTTGAGATCTTCTTCAATTTCTTTCTTTAGGGGTTTGAAGTTCTTATCATACAGATCTTTCACTTCCTTAGTTAGAGTCACACCTAGGTATTTTATATTATTTGTGACTATTGTGAAGGGTGTTGTTTCACTCATTTCTTTCTCATCCCGTTTGTCCTTTGTGTAGAGCAAGGCCACTGATTTGTTTGAGTTAATTTTATATCCAGCTACAGCACTGAAGCTGTTTATCAGGTTTAGGAATTCTCTGGTGGACTTTTTAGGGTCACTTATGTATACCATCATATCATCTGCAAATGATGACATTTTGACTTCTTCCTTTCCAATTTGTATACCCTTGATCTCCTTTTTTGTCGAAATGCTCTGGATTTCAAGTACTCCAATTACCATATTGAATAAGTAGGGAGAAAGTGGACAGCCTTGTCTAGTCCCTGATTTTAGTGGGATTGCTTTGAGTTTCTCTCCATTTACTTTAATGTTGGCTACTGGTTTGCTGTAGCTGGCTTTTATTATGTTTAGGTAGGGGCCTTGAATTCCTAATCTTTCCAAGTCTTGTATCATGAAGGGGTGTTGGATTTTGTCAAATGCTTTCTCAGCATCTAATGAGATGATCATATGGTTTTTGTCTTTGACTTTGTTTATGTAGTGGATTACATTGATCACCCATAATTTCCTCATTTTCTGTTCCTATAACTGCAAAAAATATTAATCTCTGTACCCCATTGGTATAAAAGATCTCTTTCCCGTTTGTTTATGAAAATGCCAGCTATATGAGGTCTCAACCTCCCCTTTACCCTTCTAATCCAACATAGGTAATCCATCAGACATTTGTCATATTCATCATAATTTATCAATTCCTAAAAATTGTACATAAACCTTCTGATGTAGCCAATATGGATTCCAAGATTTTTGGGAAAGTAGACTAACATCAGTTCCTATATCCACCAACCCTTCTATGGATAGTCAACGCTATTCATTTATACCATTAATTTGGGTTTCCGATCATTAACCACTGTTTGCTGGCATAAAGATTTTACAGGACTCCCAAAAGCTCCTCCTTTCTATGGAAATAGCCTTACCCTTCATGTAAGGAAATAACAATAGTTGAACAATTCTAGCCCCTGCATCAATTTGCATCTTCTTTTTTACATATGTCTTAAATTTTGTTTTCTACTTGTTATCCCCATCTACTTTGATTCACAATAAAACATTGAGAAGTTAATCAACTTCTTCCCAAGATTATTTCCACTGTCCATGAGGATAAAGGATAAAAACCACAAGTGTTAACTTGTAACATTCAACTTTTGGAGATAATGTAAGAGTAGTATTTGTGGCCAGCTCTAAAGCTGCACTTCTTTCTGTAACATGTATAAGATCAGAAAGACTCACTTTTGATTTTCTTGCCTGTTTGGTATCACCTGACTGATCAAAGAAAGATGGCTTGTATTGTTTGATGTGGGGCCTTAAGCTGATAGGTTCATTTCCCGAAGGCAAGAGTCTACCTCACATATCTCTCTTAGATCCATAATTCTTAGACCAGTATTTGCCCTTTCCAGAGTGGCTACAATGCCCTGGAAGCCTTTGTGGCTCATAGCAACCAGACCCTGCTTGTTCTCTTCTATGAAAACCATATTCTCTAGAGTCAATGTACCTGCTGTTTTGAACTGCAAATCTCCTAGCCTTACAATTTGTTTGGAAATGACCAAATTCACAATTAAGGCATTGAGCATTTTGATTACTGAAGTTTCTAGCTACAATTTGTCCTGTGGCATTGGCGTTATACTTCCGGGCTCCTTTTGTTTTCAGTGGTCTCATTGTTCTCTTACATTTGGTATTTGCATTTTCAAATGCCATTATTTCTGTCAATGACTGTCTGTTTTCAGGATATGATGCGGCTGTATTCACATGTGAACCCACCTCTGTAGGAATTCTGTAAAGACTTCTCCAGAACATTGTATTAGCTTAGTAAAGGAGGTGAATTTTTCCCTAGGCTTCTCAATCATATCCCAAGCTACTAAAACTGTAACACAACATTATTCAATTGTGTTATCATCCATTTAGATTTTTTTTTGTAAGGCAGCATAAAGACCTTCACCAACCTATTCTTTAGAAACATGAATCCCATTTACTACATTTCTTTGTTTTATTTTTGTGGTTTTGTGCCTCTTCCACAACCATTGTAATTGCTGTTCAGCTTCTAATAGAGCTGACACCAATTTCTTCCAATCTTAAGGATAATCATATGCTGCATAGCCCAGTTATATATCATTTCTTTAACAAATGTAGAGTGTAAGCCATATAATACCACAACCCCTTTAAAATGCTTTATATCTAGCATTTTTACTAGATGCCAGGTCAATTAACTATAGGCAGGAATACTGTCATTAGCAGGCATAGGGTACACAAAGACTGTGAAGGTGCAAGATACCTATGTAAGCCCAAGCAAACCTTCTGATGGAGCACTTGGCCATTGAGCTCATTGAATCCATTGAATTTTTGATGGCTCCTACTCTTCCTGACCCCTTGTCTCACTGAGATGCTCTGCGTACCTGACACTGAAATTTTATTGAACAAGTAGGAGGGGAGTTTATTTTCCAGCATAGTTTGAGTCCAGTTTTCATCATGCAGTACATAACCATTCTCAGAATCCAAGCTTGAAGTATGTTGTTTTCCTCCCCACCAGTGCTTTTACTTTTCCAAGCACTGCTACCTCTATCTACAAACTAAGTATATAACCAACTCTGCAATCTTCCCCAACAGAAGAGAATTGTCAGGTTTCCCTATAAACTTTTTCAAAAAGTATACATGAAAACTCTGAAGCAAAACCAACCCCCACCCTCCACCCTCACACTCTGGGAGCAAGGCAGGAGTCCACCCAGTTGGAGTAGCTGCTATTTTGCCAACCTCCTTATACAACTTGGCTAACCCAAAAAATCCTGCCTTTTCCTCTAGTATATTAGATGCAAAGTTACCCATAATGCCTAAGCCATTGTGGGCACAACGTGTAGACTTTCATTTTATAGAACCTACTTTTAATAAGGGTACTTAAATGCTTTAACTTCCCTTCTAGCCCACCACCCTGGGAAGAGAGGCCCCTTGGTCTTGCAAACTTTATATGACCCAACACAAGGGAAGGCCTGGGCCAAATAGTGGGGGTGGGTGGGTAGAGGAGCAGGGGTAGGTGAGGTATAGGGAACTTTCGGGATAGCATTTGAAATTTAAATAAAGAAAAAAATAATAAAAAAAATTATATGAGAAAAAAAGAGATAGTGGAAAGGAAATCTTTACAGGGCAAAAGAGAATATGATACTGGTTAGAAATAATTTCTTGGACTAAATCTAATCTGCATTGTCAGGATATCAGCAATTCAGTTCACACAAATGAGCAACAGCAACCCGATCCATTCACAAACACCATTCACAATTCAGCAATGGCAGTTTGATCCAAAAGAAACTTCAAGGTTCGGCCAATTGGCTCAAGTCTGAGGAAGCAGCAAGAACTCACTGGAACACCACCAGAAGTTCTTTGGTAGAGTTTTTCCTCTATGAAGTTATGAGAAACAATGACTAGCAATGAATGGCAAGGCCAATATCCCAGAGTCATCAGTGAAGACCAGTGTTAGCAATGTCCAACTATGACCAGAACAGAATGACAAGGCATATCAATACCACACAGCATTGTCCACTATTATGCTATATTTACATGGTTGACAAACATCACCTGCTCTCTCAAGCATCTGCTGTAGCCAAACATACAATGTCCTTTTTCTAGGTTGATTCCAGAAAGACACTATGTGTGTGTTCTCAGGAAAATATCCTCTCATGTGTCTGCTTCAGCAACTCCATCCTCTCATAAGATAGTTTCCAATTCCTGAATAGAACTGTAAAGGCTTGTGCTGTAAGATCGAGGATTGACAAATGGGACCTCATAAAATTGCAAAGCTTCTGTAAGGCAAAAGACACAAAAAGGCCACCAACAGATTGGGAAAGGATCTTTACCAATCCTAAATCCAATAGGGGACTAATATCCATTATATATAAAGAACTGAAGAAGATGGACTCCAGGAAACCAAATAACCCCATTAAAAATGGGGCACAGAACTAAACAAAGAACTCTCAACTGAGGAATATCGAATGGCTGAGAAACACCTCAAAAAATGTTCAGCATCCTTAATCATCAGAGAAATGCAAATCAAAACAACCTTGAGATTCTACCTCACACCAGTCAGAATGGCTAAGATCAAAAATTCAGGTGACAGCAGATGCTGGTGAGGATGTGGAGAAAGATGAACACTCCTCCATTGTTGGTGGGACTGCAAGCTTGTAAAACCACTCTGGAAATCAGTCTGGTGGTTCCTCAGAAAATTGGACATAGTACTACCAGAAGATCTAGCAATACCTCTCCTGGGCATATATCCAGAAGATCTTCCAACTGGTAATAAGAACACATGCTCTACTATGTTCATAGCAGCCTTATTTATAATAGCCAGAAGCTGGAAAGAACCGTGATGTCCATCAACAGAAGAATGGATACAAAAAATGTGGTACATTTACACAATGGAGTACTACTCAGCTATTATAAACAATGAATTTATGATATTCCTCAGCAAATGGATGGATCTGGAGGGTATCATCCTGAGTGAGGTAACCCAATCACAAAGAACTCACATAATATGCACTCACTGATAAGTGGATATTAGCCCTGAAACCTAGAATA
>NC_034611.1:33109255-33161230 GCF_900095145.1 Mus pahari | reverse complement strand
AGGGGGGAGGGGAGGGGGGATGGTATAGGGAACTTTGGGGATAGATTTAAAATGTAAATGAAGCAAATACCTAATACAAATTGGAAAAAATACAATACAATACATAGTAAAAAAAAATAAAAAAATAAAAAATAAAAAAAAAAAGAGAAGAAAAAGAAAAGAAAAAAAAAATCACATGGCACAACTGAGTCTCCCAAATCTCTATTTAAGATGCAAAAGGTGAAAGGGGGCCATCAAGGTAGAAGAATGAGGTGAGGTGAAGGGTCCTGTAGTAGAGCAGTGGGGAAGGAGGATAAACAAAAAACAAAATTTTTTTTCAAATAACAAAATTAAATTTATTGCATGGTATACTAATTTAAAAACTTAAATTATTCAAAACATACCTCACATTAATTAGTTCTTGGTAGCTTTAAGGTTTAGAGATGCTGTGCTCATTTTCCAACTTAAAAATGACAACACTACAAATCAACCACCAACCAGTTAAAATTTTCAAGCAATTGAGATTAGGACAGCACAAATATGTAGATGTACAAACATATAGTTCAACATATGTGAACAGATTTGTACCTGCAAAAACTGTATGTTGGGATATATAAAATCAAGCAGAAAGGAAACAAAATGAAAATTAAAATAGAAATTAGNAAGAATACCAGAGAAACTATCAATAATTGATCTCTATAAACATTTCCTTGCTTTTTGTTATTTTGACACTAAAAAAATGGTTAACAACATTAATTTCTGTCTTCATGGACATGCCAAACTACTTGCTAGCTTTTCTCTTTTGTGAACACTCACATTTTTTAATCAATTTTATTTTCATCACACTTTTAGATCTGCAAATGCTGTATTATTTTAACAATGGTGGGTATATTATAATCTACTTATCAATTAAAGAAAAAGTGGTTGCTCATTCGTGACAGTACATCCTGCACTAAGTGAAAAAAGCATGTGTCTTGAATTCCTAAACTGTGGAATCCCCTCATTTAATACTGTTCCTCAACCCGGTCTCTCTTCTTTGTTCTACCCTGCATCTGTCATGTCCTCATCTTTTAGTTCCATAGAGTCTATCTTATCTAATGACTTTCTGGCTTGACATGCTTACAGTCTTGAATGGATGTATTTCCTCCGTTTTCTGATGCTTGAATACTATTTGCTATCACTATTCATGTGGCTCATCTACTGACTATTTATTGCTCATTTCCTTTCTGGAAAACAGTCCTTTTCATAGATGTATATTATAAATTTTTCTTCCAAGTAACAGAAAACATAGGAAAATTTCTACAACTATGTATGCAAGAACTTGCTTGCCTGGCTCTAAAACCAGTTAGATACCATGTGTGGATCATTCATGTATTTCAGAAAATTGCATTGTCCTAAAATACATATTGTATCATATTATATTTCATTTTATTATTTTTACAATATTGGCTCAAATAAGAAGAGTAATCAAACTATTAATAACTTTTAAATAAAATGTTGTCCCGTTTAATTCTCGAAATCAGAATGCTGTCTTCAGAATTGGCTCTTAGAGATTTTGGTTTTGCACTCATTTCTTAATTATAATTGAAATGTTTCATCAAAAAGAAAAAAGTATCTTATGTGAGTAATGCTTTGTACAATGCCGTCTAATTCATCTGCCATTCAGAGAGAGACTCACTTACTGGCCTGTTTGTTTCTGTAATTACCCATGAGAAGATTAATTACCTAACTTTAAGGAGTCCAATTTAAAATAACATCTGAATCTAGTATCACTTTTTTTTAGACAAATATTACAGGTCTCATTGTCACCACTGTAATTTATCTGCTGTGATGGAAGCATGACCTGTATCTCAATTTAGCCACATCGACCAGTTCTGGACATTGACCAACAATGAGGATCCTAGTATCACTTTTAAGAAAAGAAGTTTTTGTGGTAATTCTTAGAAAAACTTTTTTTTCTCCCTTGGTACTTTTCATATATTCATCAGAAATTAATAACAAATAATTTTTCAAATCTTAAAGTATTATAAATTCTGTATACATAATATATCACTGTTGAGAAAAATGAAATCAAAATTCTCATTTCTCCACATCAATCAAGCAAATATTTCCTATTTAAAACATAAAAAGCAAATATTTTCCAAAGTAAATATTATGACACAAAATTGTATAACACCTTCCTACTTTTCATTTCTAAGATATGATGTTTATACTAGATTCATTCCATCCATAACCAACATGTATCATTAATTCTTAGCATTTTTACATATGTTGCCTACTGATATTGCCCTCATTTTCACTTATGCATAGGGTTTTCATAAAGGCATATATGAAAATCTGAGAATTTGTTTTTGCTTTTGTTAACTGTGCAATTTTTTGTCCAGGATTATACTTTTAAGTGATGAATGGGACAGTGAAGCAAGCAGCCAATAGTAACATCATTTGCAGCAGTACATGAGACAAATTTTAATATTGGAATTATCTACTGAAATTACCTAAAAATGATAACTAGATAATCTTCTTTACCATTACCTTACAAAAGAAGAATCACAATACAAAATAAGGTATATGTTGGTTCTTGGTTACCCTAAATGCACATTTGCCTCTTAGTAAACACTTATGGTTTCTTTCTCCACTGGCTCTTGGTTTCTCTACTTATCTCTTTCAGTCTCCTCTCTTTTTTACACTTTTGGGATGTTCTACATGTTCAAACTCCTCTCAAGTCTATAGAGTTTAGCACAAATGATAATATTAGGCATGCATTAGCTGCATATAGTTAGTGGACTTTTATTAATCCATGTTTTGTCACTAAGTAATTCTAGAATTTTACTTGATTTCAGATATCAAGTCTGCTCTCATTACTAGTACACCATAAAAATATTTTAATGATTGATTAATTAGATTTCTTGAGTAATGATCATCTCTATTAATGAATTCATTCAAAAGTTGTAATTGGGTGCTAGAGTGATGGCTAGCTGGTTATGAGTGTTCATTGTTCTTCCTGAAGACACTTGTTTGATTAGCAGTACCCATCCATATCAGTCAGCTAAGAACCATCTGACACCCACATCAAGCTTTCTAGCTTCAATGGCATACATCCACATCCATAAATAAAAATAATTTAGAAATCCTTTTTCATTCAAAATATGACTTAAAATGTTATAGTGTGAACAATATTCAAGTAGTAGCTAACAAACTCACTGAAAAAGGTTTAATAAGTTGTTCATGCTCTACACTTGCAAACACTTTAATGCACAAGAAATACATGCAACAATGTTGAAAGCAACAGTATGTCTCAGCATGTTTTCCTGAAGTCTTTTAGATGCACTGATTGGAGTTAGAATGAGGATTGTAGGCAAACAGGTTTAGATTCTGACCTTTGCTATCATAATTTGGCACTAAAAATTTTAAAAGATCCCTCATTTTGAGGGGTACATCTGATTTATAAAATTAATATAGAGTAGAAAAATTTCTAAATTTAATTCATGTGTGGGTTGTGAAAATGTGACAAAACTTTTGTATGTTAATTAAAATCAAAAACAAAAAAAAATTTAAAAAGCTAGTGACTTTGTTACTTGGGGATGGGGGACATAATTGTTTGAGCTTTTCCTCCTAATAAATGCTCTTTTTGCTGAACTATTTCTCTGAATTCTTCAGATTGGTAACAATATTAAATACATTTATTGTTCTTCATCTATATTCCTTTACTTAGATAAATGTATAATAAACATGTATAAATATAATTGTAACTCACAGCATTTTTATAAATAGGAGAAATGTCTTTAGATTAAATAAGATGGTGAGTAAAATTGCAGTATGAACTTTGCAGGTGTTTTGTCTGTGATGTTTTTTGCTATCAGTTGAAGACATCACATGTCACTATTCATAAAGACTGAAGGATCATCCAGTATCTGTCACTTCCTCCCTTCTATTTTTACTCATGGTTCAGTCTTTGTATGCTGAGGATCAGACCTACAGATATAAATACAATAGGCAATACATGAATATATATAACATTTTAGAAGCAAATTATTAAAAGTTATAGTAAGAAAATACAAGTGAAAGTATTATATGTGAGCAACATAAATAAAGCAGTGTTGCTCATGAGCCTTACCCAAGTTCTTACGCTGCTGTTATTTTTTGAAAGTTTTTTCTTTTATTGAAAAGAGATCTATTTCACTCAACAGATCTTGGTTACCATTTGCACTCCTTCTGTGCCTCCCAGTTCCTGCTATCTTCCCATCCTAGCTGGATCAAGTCCCTTTCTGACTCTTCTTTGTTTGCTTGGTTGTTCCATCAAATTTCTATTTGTTTATTTTTATGTATTGTATTATATTGTATTGTGTTGTATTGTATTCTTTTATATTGTACTATGCTGCATTGTTATTCTTTGGATGCCTATGCCTTTGTGTATGAGGCCCGCCTGGGGGTAGAGGGATTAAGAACAAAATAATTGTCAGTAATGCGTGTAGTACATGCATTATGACCAGAACAAATCTACCTATAGAGACTTGTGTGGAGTGCCTGGAGTAATGGCTTTTAGATTTATTTCAATTTCCAAGATGTATAAAATGGTACAGAGGAATTTGGTATGTTAAAGAAGTTACATTCTAAATGATGGCTCTATGTGGATGGAACCTCTGAGAGCAAGTCCTAGCCACTCTGCCTCTTCACTGTGCTCTTCAGTCTTCCCATCTGTAATCTTTGATATGGGTGAGAGCTCATTTCTACCATGGTGTCTCCGCTGTGACTTTACACTTTTTCAGAAACGCACTATGGAAAGTAAGTGCTACTAAAGTGAATCAAGTAAGACACAAAGTAAACAGAAATTGGTTTCACACTTTTGCCTACCAATAAAACAAAGCTTCCAGTGTGTACTACCATTGGACATTGTGTGTAATATTATCATCTACAAAAGTCATACTGAACATGAACTGAACAAATAAGTTACAAAAACTAAATCAGAAAAAGTTCATGTTATTTTATATAATTTTAGAATCTTTTGTTGGGCCATATACAAAGCTATTACTGTCAGGAGAAGAAATGTCTATTTCTCAAAAAGTAAAAAGGCAATGGAGGTACTAGGGTTTGACTTTATGGAGAATCCATCTTAACATCTTCAACCTTTTTAATCTGTTTTCCAACACATTAAATGACAAGATTTGTCAATGATACTGCAAATGAAATAGCCAAAACCTGCAGATAATGTCATCTAGATTGAAATTACATAAAATTTATGATTGAAATTTTGAAATGTATAATCCAGTCAATTTTAAGACCTTGCTGTTTTGAAATGTTCTCTTGGGAATTATTTCATACCCAAAGCTTGACTTCATATATTAGATAATACTAAGAATATAGACTTATAAATGATTCATAGATTTGACAAGAGTGGTGATACTTAACCACCTTCCAAATTCTTCTGTTTTATTCCTTGAAGGTATTACTTGTTTTTTACTCTACTGCTACATTGTGTATCCATTATAAAGAAATGCACCAAACTATAAACAAAGAATGCAGAAAGAAAAGGTACAGATCATGAGCACTTGTCCAAGAAACTCTTAAACAAACATCAAGATGACACAAAAGAAGAGAGACTGGGATCAATAAAAAACTTCAGAATAGCCAACTAAAAAAATCCAAAACTGAAATTTTCTAACACATGTAGTCTTATTTCAGGATGGGCTTTAAGCTTCAGTCAAGCAAGGCTTCACTTCTCATTTCAGAAAATTTAGCATAGCTTAAATTCTAGGATATTATGCTAAGATATAGCCAATCATGTGATAAGGAAGAAATGTTGATGTTAAAATGGAAATGTCAATAGTTATAAAGGATAATGCAGATTGCTATTGATGAGATACAAAGTTCCAGTAGTCAGTTATCCTCAAAGATAAGGTGGGTGTGCCTTTAGACAAATAAATATGGAAGTTGAAAATGTAGGAAGTTAATGAATTCATTCAGTGTGGACATTGTTATAGAATATTGTTTGCTGGTTTGCTGGTTTAATCTTAACTATTAACTTCAATGCATATGGGACTCTACCATGGGATTGGTCTCTGGACAGGTCTGCTAGGACATTTAAGAAAGGATTAATTAAGCCAAGAAGTTCCTTGCTCATGCTGAGTGGCATTTTCCAGGGGTGGTCCAAATGTACAGAATGCCAGGGGAAACTAGTACTGTTCTTTCCCTATCTTCATTTCTTGCTGGTGAACGCTGCTGCGATTTTTGTTGATATCACAACCAAACTTTGGGACTTCAGCACAAACTTAGCAATGCTGGGACTTCTGGCTTTGTTGACTGTGTAGCTACAGAGTAGTCAGCCTCTACAGCATGAATACAGCCACTGTTGGATTATCCAACCAGAAGTATTTGAGACAATTTACTAAATCTACCTTCTATTTGTCTTAGTTAGGGTTTTACTGCTGTGAACAAACACCATGACCAAGGCAAGTCTTATAAGAAACAACATGTAATTGGTGCTGGCTTACAAGTTCAGAGGTTCAGTCCATTATCATCAAGGTGGGAGCATGGCAGCATCTAGGCAGGCATGGCACAGGCAAAACTGAGAGTTCTACCTCTTCATCCAAAGGCTGCTAGTAGAAGACTGGCTTCCAGGAAACTAGGGTGAGGGTCTTAAACCCAAACCCATAGTGACACATCTATTCCAACCAGGTCACACCTATTCCAACAAGGCCACACCTCCAAATGGTGCCACTCCCTGGTCCACGAATATACAAACCATGCATTCCACTCCCTGGCCCCCATAGACGTATTCAAACACATGAGTCTATGGGGGACCATACTTAAATGTATAATGCAAAATGCATTTAGTCCAACTTTCAAAGTCCTCATAGTCTATAGCAGTCTCAACAATGTTAAAAGTTCAAAGTTCAAGGTCTCTTCTGAGATTCATCCGTTCACTTAACTGTAACCCCCAAAGAAAGACAGGAAACCAGCTGGGCAAATGCCAAACTCTTCATCTCCATGACTGATGTCAAAGTGGTTTTCAGTTCTCCACTCCTTTTTCATCTTTGTTGACTGCAACAAACTGCTTTCTCCTGGGCTGGTTCNACTCCCTGTTAGCAGCTTTCCTCAGCATGTATCCTATGGCTCTGGCATCTTTAACATCTTAGAACTCCAAGGCAACTTCAGTGTTACAGCTTCTTGTTTCAGTGTCTGGGATTCCATTTGAACTTTTGGGCTCCTCCTAAGGGCTGGCATCACTTCTCCAGCTCTGCCCTCTGTAGCACTGTAAGCTCAGGTTGATCCACTCCACTACGGCCGCTGATCTCGGTAATCATCCCACGGTACTGACATCTCCAATATACTGGGGTATTCCACTCCAACTAGGCTTCACCAACAGCCTCTCATAGGCTCTCTTCATTGTGCCAAGCCTCAAATCCTTTGCATGACCCCTTCAGTCCTGGGCCATCAACTACAGCTGAGACTACACCTTCTCCAATGGCCTTCCATGACCTCTCACAGTGCCAAGCCTCAGCTGTTCTTCATGACACCTTCATGCCTTCAAAACAAGTATCACCTGGGTGACTCTTACACATTACCAAATCCAGCTGCGGCACGAGGTACAAAATTGGCTATCTCTGGAACACAGCTTCTTAGTGCTCTCAGATTTCACCTCAGTGATGCTGGTCTTGTCTGAATCACTGGTAATTTCTTAGCTCCAGCTCACCAGCTTCAATTGTCCTAGTAGTTCTTTCCATTCTTAACTCTAGAGCCAGAGCCACATGGCTGAAGCTGCCAAGTTCTGCTGCTTGCAGGAACTAGAACATGACTACCTTGTACTATTACATTATCACTGGCTTTATGTTTTCCAAATCCTTCACTGCCTAAACTTAGCTATCTTGGGTCTTGCTCTGTAGCAAGCCAATTGGCTTGAACCCAGAGATCAGCATACCTGTCTCCTAGGATTAAAGGTGTGTACCACTATGTCTGGATCTAAATTTAGCTGGGTATCTTGCCCCAAGGTCCCACTCCCTTAATCTGTTATCTCCTAGAACACAGGATTTTGCTCCATTTCACTTCCTGGTACTCCTTTAATACTCAAACCACATAGTTTATATTTTCCCTGCTATACTTGTTCAAACTTCTCTTCATAAGACTTAACCAGAAAGCCGGGCTTGGTGGCACACGCCTTTAATCCTAGCACTTGGGAGGCAGAGGAAGGCGGATTTCTGAGTTCAAGGCCAGCCTGGTCTACAAAGTGAGTTCCAGGACAGCCAAAGCTACATAGAGAAACCCTGTCTCGAAAAACAAAAACAAACAAACAAACAAACAAAAAGACTTAACCAGAGAAAGTCTCTGCTGGGCTTTTTTCAAACTTCCTTTTTCAATGCAATTAATCTGAGTCTCTTCACCTTAGCCTCAGCCAGACTTTTCAGACAAGGGCAAAAAGTAGCCACATTCTTCACCAAAATACCACAAAAACNNTCTTTATGCCACATTCTGAAATTCTTCTCCTTTGAAATCTCTTGGGCCAGGTCAACACAGTTCAAATTACTCCCAGCAACAAAGTCCTCCATATTCCTACTAGGATGACCCATTAAGACCCATTTAAAGCATTCCACTGCTTTCCAAATCCATAGTCCCAAGATCCACATTCTTTCAAATAAAAGCATGGTCAGGCCTATCATAGCAATACCCCAGTCCCTGGTACCAACTTCTGTATTAGGGTTTTGTATTAGGGTTTTACTGCTGTAAACAAACACCATGACCAAGGCAAGTCTTATAAAGAACAACATTTAATTGTGGCTGGCTTACAGTTTCAGAGGTTCAGTCCATTATCATCAAGGAGGGAACATGGCAGCATCTAGGCAGGCATGGCACAGGCAAAGCTGAGAGTTCTACATCTTCATCCGAAGGCTGCTAGTAGAAGAATGACTTCCAGGCAAGTAGGGTAAGGATCTTAAGCCCATACCCACAGTGACACACCTATTCCAACCAGGTCACACCTATTCCAACAAGGCCACTCTCCAAATGGTGCCACTCCCTGGTCAAAGAATATACAAACCATGACACTATTCTATTAGTTCTATTTTTCTTGAGAAATCTGATTAGTATATCTTGATACCTGACTTCATCTTTTCCTGTGAAAACATTAGGGGTTTTAAATAAATTAATTAATTTGCACTCCATATTTTATTCCCCCGCCTCAATCCACTCTCTGCCTGTTCCACATTTCGTATCTCCTCCCCACTCTCCTGTCTTCCTGTGGATATCCCCACTCCTTACCCAACCTTACCTCTAAACTCCCTGGGACATCCAGTCTCTTGAGGGTTAAGTGCATCATCTCTGCATGGACACAATGCTGGCAGTCCTCTACTGTACGTGTATTGGGGGCCTCATATCAGCTGGTATGTGCTGCCTGGTTGATGGTCCAATGTTTGAGAGATCTCAGGGGGCCAGATTAATTGAGACTGCTAGTGCTCCTACAGGATGGCCCATTTCCTCAGCTTCTTTCAGCCTTTCCCTAATTTTACCAAAGGGGCCAGCTACTTCTGTCCATTGGTTGAGTGCAAATATCTGCATCTAACTTATTCAGCTGCTTGTAGAGTCTTTAGGAGGACAGTCATGATAGATCCCTTTTTGTGAGTGTTCCATAGCCTGAGTAATAGTGTCAGGCCTTGGGACCTTCCCTTGAGCTGCATCCCACTTTGGGCCTGTCCCTGGAACTTCTTTTCCATAGGCCCCTCTCCATTTCCACCCCTGTAATTCTTTCAGACAGGAACAATAAAATCACTATTCTCTATTTTAGAAGTTATATATTTTACTGCAAAAGATGACCCCTATTTTCTTCATCTTTGAAAACATAAAATAATGCCTGAAAACAATGTGACTAGTAACATTAAATAATACCCATGATAAAAGTCCCAAAGCCCTACTCAAAATCCTTCACAATTTTTTGCACCATTTGTTCATAGTTTAATTACATTAGAAAGCAAATTATTGTCATTACACAGTTTCTAGTAATAGAAATCATACCCATATAAGCAGACATTATCTAGAGACAATTTTGTTTTGCAATTGATTTTCATTCACTTACATCTCATTCTCACAATATTTGCAAATTTTAAAATCCACACATTAACAAGGACATCCTGAGTTTTTCAGGCAAATGGGTGGAACTAGGACAGATCATCCCGAGTTAACTGAGAACCAAGAGGACATGCATAGCATGTTCTCACTAATAAGTGGATATTAGCCAAAACAAAAACAAAAACAGTACAGAATACCCAAGATACAGTATGCAGAACTCAACAAGGTGAAAGACCCAAGTGAGGACACCTCCGTCCCACTTGGGAGGGAGAAGAAAGCTATCACAAGTGGGGAGGGAGGGGGGTACCTGGGTGGGAAAGGGGCTGGGGGGGCTAGGTGAAGAGAGGAACCTGATCTGGAATTAGGTGAGAAAAAAGGACTGAAGGCCTGAGGGCCAGCAGAAAGAATGGAAACAGACAACCTCAGGATGTAGGAGGTTGGGGGAGGGAGTGCTCCAGAATGCACCGGTGACCTGGGAGGTGAGAGACTCTCAGGACTCAAAGGGAGGACCCTTAAAGGAAATGCCCAACAGTATAGAGAGGGAACTTATAGTGCCCACTTCCAGCAGGAAGACAGTACATCAAGTGAGGGAGGGGCCATCTCACAGTTACAACTCTGACCCATAATTGTTCCTGACTGAATGAGTTACAGGGATGGAAATGGAGAGGAACCTGAGGAAAAAGAAGTCAAGTGAGAGGCCCAAAGTGGGATCCAGCTCAAAGGGAGGCCCCATGGCTTGACACTATTACTGAGGCTGTGGAGTGCTCACAAAAGGGACCTATCATGACTGCCTTTGGAAAGACCCAACAAGCAGCTGAAAGACTCAGATGCAGATTCTTGTACCCAACCAATGGACAGACACTGCTGACCCCTGTGGTTGAATTAGGCAAAAGCTGGGAGAAGCTGAGGAGGAGGGTGACTCTGTAGGAGGACCAGCAGTCTCAATTAACTTGGATTCCTGAGATCTTTCAAACGCTGGACCACCAACTAGGTAGCATACACCAGTTGATATGAGGACCCCAACATATATAGAGCAGAGGATTGCGAGGTCTGTGGTCATTCAGAGAAGATGCATCTAACCATCAAGAGACTGGAGGACTCAGGGATTTTAGAGGTCTGTTTGGGAAGGGGTGCAATGTGGAAACATCCTCATGGAGATGGGGGTGGGGAGGAGATATGGGATGTATATGTGGATAGATAGATAGATAGATAGATAGAGATAGAGATATATAGATATGATCTGTATCAGAGTGGTTATGCAATGTTGTTTTTCTTTCATTTGATATAACTGTAAATGTCTACAAGTAAAATACTATGAAGTTGATATAATACTACAGACATAAATCTTTTTACCTGAGTTCATGATGGGGAGAGAATACTGAAAAGTATATCATGCAATTCTTTGTTCTTTAGTGACTTTTGATAACTACAAAGACTAAAAACACAGTATAATACTAAAAGTCCATGCTACTTTTTCTTGATGTCTAATAAACATTGACATGTTTGGTCATTAGAAACTCTTTGTATGGATCAATTCCAAATATGAATAATACCCATTTCTTTTAAAACTGTAGTTCACATGAAGTCTAGTAACAGCAGTCCACAGTACAATGGATTAGGATATCTTGTTTGACAACCCAGGCAACATGTGTACAGGATCAGACAGTGCTCACTGCTCATTAATGACAAGCGACCTGTGATTATCTGAAATTGTTTACAATCAGCTCCCTGAAAGCCTCAATTTTCTTCCAGGTGCTGGTAAGTTCTGAGGAACAATGATGTCATAAATGAGGCAGTAGCCAGTGGGAATGACAGACTGAGTTAGTGGGTGTGATTGGGTGGAGAAGATGCNAAAAGACCAGCCCTAGCCATAAATGGCTGAGGTGTGTGCTGGGCAAATCTTGCAAGCCCATGATGACTGTTAGGATAGGAGATTATGATAACTTCTTGTGTAAAGTTCATTGATGAATTGTCCATAACTTGCCTATGATATGAAACATTCCAACAGAGCATATACTGAATGACCCCCGAAGTGGGGGGGGGGGTACCCTCACTCAAGTCTTGGGATGATGTGACACCCAAGAACTCACGAGAGACCAATCTTGATGCAAACAGCAAGAGGGTTATTTGGGAAAGACCAGTGCACTGGGGACGACTCATATCCCATGCAGGGGTAGAGGAGTCGACGCCAAGCTCAAGGGGTAAGGGGTTTATAAAGGCAAAAACCACAAACACGTGGCATTGGGCTATAGCATTTGGCAAGCTAGCAAGTTTGCATGACAGGTTCAAGGAACGGTTAGAGTATTCTGTACAAACATTTCCTGGAACAATGGGGCAAGTTAAACTTCTACTCCCTGCCATTAGTGAGATCTATTTTGGACACAAGTCTAGGGGCTTAATTTTTCACTCTCTCTCAGGATCTTTCAATACCATTAACATAACTATACATACAGATAATTAGCACTGGGCAGGAAGGAGAGGAACAACTAGGTTGGTGCAACACAGCTGAAAACCAGTTTCAGTTGAGTTGATTTGTGAGCTGTCAGTATCTGCCCATGACCAAAGAAAGATATCAAAGTATTCTGTTGGGACTGTGTTGAAGGCGAAGGCTCAGTGCTTTGAGTATACCTTGTAGAAAATGATAAAATCCAAGACTCTTCTCCTTGAATTTCTCCTCAAGGAGTCGTTTCTTAGGCAGTGCTGGGTTGGGTTGGATTCATAATGTCTCTACTTCTTATGCCTTCTTCGTAGAGTTGATTCTTGGGCCAGTTTTGTTAATGTCATTCTAGGAGGATTGGTTTCTCTTCACTGGTTTTGCTCCCAAATAAATACAGGGTGTATCTATGCCTGATCTAGTCCATTTTAGCTACCAAATAAAGATATAGAGACCTGGTATTAGTATTAATAAGGTGCAACAGCTAAGAGCTGGGCAAATGCTGTTCTAACCCGACTAGGCTGCTACTACTGAGCCAAATGGTCCTTTACTTTCATCTCAGTCTTGCCTTAGCACACTATGGTGTGTATATGTCCTCATGGCTGCTTTCTCCTCATGACTTCATGGAAAATCCTCCTGGTCCCTCTACATGGTCTCTTCATAACTCCTTCTCCCTGTGGTCCTCTGGCCCTCTAATCTCCTTTGGGACCCCTGACTGGAATGCAACTCCTAACAATGCACAGTGAATTTGCTGATCATGCCTTTAATCAGAGATGTTGAAAACAATTTTTATGTAACATTGAGACTGGAGGAGATGCCTGGCTATGCTGTCTTCTAGACATCAACCATATATCTGGGCATAGAAGTCATCATCTGCCAGGGAAATGCAAATCAAAGCAAGCCTGAGATTCCACCTCACACCAGTCAGAATGGCTAAGATCAAAAATTCAGGTGACAGCAGATGCTGGTGAGGATATGGAGAAAGAGGAACACTCCTCCATTGTTGGTGGGATTGCAAGCTTGTACAACCACTCTGGAAATCAGTCTGGCTGTTCCTCAGGAAATTGGACATAGTACTACCAGAAGATCCAGCAGTACCTCTTCTGGGCTTATACCCAGAAGATGGTAATAAGGACACATGCTCCACTATATTCATAGCATCCTTATTTATAATAGCCAGGAGCTGGAAAGAACCCAGATGTCCCTCAACAGAGGAATGGATACAGAAAATGTGGTACATTTACACAATGGAGAACTACTCAGCAATTAAAAACAATGAATTCATGAAATTTNTAGGCAAATGGATGCATCTGGAGGTTATTGTCCTTAATGATGTAATCCAATCACAAAAGAACACAAAGGATATGCACTCACTGATAAGTGGATATTAGCCCAGAAACTTAGACTATACAAGATAAAATTTGCAAAACACATGAAACTCAAGAAGGAGGAAGACCAAAGTGTGGATACTTCACTCCTTCTTAGAATGGGGAACAAAATACCCATGGAAGGAGTTACAGAGATAAAGTTCAGATCTGAGATGGAAGGAAGGACCATCTAGAGACTGCCTCACCAGGGGATCCATCCCATACACAACCACCAAGCACAGACACTGTTGCATATGCCAGAAAGATTTTACTGACAAGACACTGGCATAGCCTCTGTTGTGAGGCTATGCCATTGCCTGGCAAATACAGAAGTGGATGCTCACAGTCATCTATTGGATGGAAAACAAGGTCCCAAGTGAAGGAGCTAGAGAATGTAACCAAAGAACTAAAGGGGTCTGCAACTCTATAGGAGGAAATACAAAATGAACTAACCAGTACCCCCAGAGCTGTGTCTCTAGTTGCATATGTAGCAGAGGATGGCCTAGACAGTCATCAATGGGAGGAGAGGCCCTTGGTATTGTGAAGATCATATGCCCCAGTATAGGGGAATGCCAGGGCCAGGAAGCAGGAGTGGGTGGTTTGGAGAGCAGGTCGAAGGGGAGGGAATAGGGGCCTTTGAGGATAGCATTTGAAATGTAAATGAAGAAAAATATCTAGTAAAAAAAGAAAAAGAAATAAAAGTTAGCATCTGAATATATAGTCCACAAAACCATCTCCCAAAACAGCTTGGCCCTTTTTTCTTACACTCATGGGTGACATTGCAGTGACCTTTCAGAAGCAGTGTGTATTAGGGTTCTCTAGAGTCACAGAATTTACGGATAGTCTCTCTATAGTAAAGGAATTTATTGATGATTTACAGTCTGCAGTCTAATTCCCAACGATGGTTCAGTAGTAGCTGTGAATGGAAGTCCAAGGATCTGGCAGTTGCTTAGTCCCACACGGAAAGCAGGCAAAAGAGCGAGAGCCAGACTCCCTTCTTCCAATGTCCTTATATGGTCCCCAACAGAAGGTGTGGCCCAGATTAAAGGTGTGTGCCACCACACCTTTAATCCCAGATGACCTTTGACTCGGAGATCTCCCTGTCTTAATCTTCTGGAATCCATAGCCACTGTGTCTCAAGATCTCCATACCAAGATCCAGATCAGAAACCTCTATCTCCCAGCCGCCAGATTAGGTTCACTGGTGAGCCTTCCAATTCTGGATTGTAGTTCATTCCAAATGTAGTCAAGTTGACGACCAGGAATCGCCACTATACAGTGGTCATCAGTTTATTGGGCAGATGCTTGGAAAATGAAATCTGTCTCTGTCATTAGAAGAAAACAAATGAGGGGTGGTCAGTGTGAGGGTTTTTATTGCTGTGAAGAGACACTATTATCATGTCAACTCTTATAAGGGAAAACAATTAATTGGGAATGGCTTACAGTTCAAAGGTGTAGGCCATTATCATCATAGCAAGTAGCATAGTGCCATGAAAGCCAACATGGTGCTGAAGAGGTAACTGCTGAGAGCTTTACAACAGGATCTGCAGGCAGCAGGAAGAGCCACTTACTTGTGGGGCCTGGCTCTTCCATTAGAGACCTCAAAGCCCACCCTCAGTGACACAGTTCCTACAAGCAGGTCACACCCACTCCAACAAAGCCAAGCGTTTAATACTGTCACTCCCTATGAGCCTATTGGGGCTGTTTTCATTCAGGCCACCACAGGGGTGGAGATGAGGCTGGATGCATAGGTTCCTCATTCAACCTTCGGTTGCTCTTCTTCTGCCCAGACGCTGCTCCTCTGAATGTTTTCTCTCCTATTCTTTGGTTCACCTGAGATTAGTTTGTGTCTTTGGCTCATGTTGGTCAAGATAGCATGGTCTTCCTTATTCTGGCTGCAGACATGCAAGCGCTTTCTACTTGGGGTGTCAATGCTATGAACCACTGAGTCCGGTTGCCATCTCTCTTCTTCCACACAAGACATGGGCAAATGGATGTATCTGGAGGATATCATCCTTAGTGAGGTAACCCAATCACAAAAGAAGTCACTAGACATGCACTCACTGATAAGTAGATATTAGCCCAGAAACTTAGAATACTCAAGATACATTATGTAAAACAGAAGAAAACCAAGANGGATGACCATNGTGTGGATACTTCATTCNTCCTTAGANTAAGGAACAAAATACNCATGAAAGGATANAGGTACAGANNCAAAATTTAGAGCTAANATGAAAGGATGGACTATCCAGAGACTACCCCATNCGGGANTCNATCCCATCATCAGCCACCAAACCTAGATACTAATGCACATGCCAGCAAGATTCTGCTGAAGGGACCCTGATATAGTGGTCTCTTGTGAGGTTATACCAGTGCCTGGCAAACACCGAAGTGGATGCTCACAGCCAGGTATTGGATGAAACACAGGGTCCCCAATGGAGGAGCTAGAGAAAGTACCCAAGGAGCTGAAGGGTGCTGCAACCCTGTAGGTGGAACAACAATATGAACTAACCAGTACCTCCTGAGCTTGTGTCTCTAGCTGCATATGTAGCAGAAGATGGACTAATCGGCCATCAATGGGAAGAGAGGCCCCTTGGTCTTGCAAACTTTTTATGACCCAGCACAAGGGAAGGCCTGGGCCAAGTAGTGAGAGTGGGTGGGTAGGGGAGCAGGGGTGGGGGGAGGGGGTATAGGGAACTTTCAGGATAGCATTTGAAATGTAAATAAAGAAAATAATAATAATAAAATTTTTTTTAAAAAAGACATGAATGTGGTAGTTACTGTAGTTCCTTTCCCTTAGCAGCAATCTCTATAGGATCTTGGCCTTCTAGCATTCTCTGCCATGCTTAGGTGTGCAACATCAACAGAGGGGAGCAGTATTACATGCGAAATAGAGCTGTATTACATGTGAAATGTGGCCCTTTGTTTTATATGTGACAAAAGAATTCCAGCAAATCCTCACAGACGGGCAAATTTTTGATATTTTGTAGAAATACAGAGAAATTGTTTCCCAGTTTGATTTATGTTATATCTCTCCTTTCTGTCTCTCACTAGTAGTTTCATAGATGATAGATTGTGGCATGGATCAAGTGGTCATTTATATACATTTCTCGTTCTAACTCAAAAGCACGAACCAAGATGACAATAGCTATTACTTCTCATTAAAAATGACACTGGAGCCAGTTAGCTGTCCTCCAGCAACCACGTAAGGTCTTACAGACTTTACTCAGGTCCTCCTTTATACTGAGCTTGTACTGTCGCGTGCATGTCCAGTTCAGCAGAACTATTCTCCCACTCAAAAGTTTAATGCTGACTGGTAGTGTATAGCACTCTATAGTAAGAATTACTTCTCATAGTCATATTGACTCCTGTCGTTTGTACCTTAATGGAAAGCTATCTTTCCCTCCACTATGGAGACTATCTGTCCTGGATGTACCAATCTCCCTTAGCTATCAGTGCCTTTCTTTGCTTAAATGGATTATTCTGTGTGTTCCTATCATTTAAAATTTATACTGATGATTGTGCTCTTGTTCTGGTGCCTTTGCTTGTGTGTGTGTGTGTGTGTGTGTGTGTGTGTGTGTGTGTGTGTTCTAATTTCCTTCTCTGTAGCTGTAGTAAAACACTGAGAAAAAGTAAGTTGGAGCAAGAAAGAGCCATTCAACTTATACTTTACATTACATTATCTAGGAAAGTCATGACAGAAGATCAAAACAGGACACTGAGTCGGAAACTAAAGAAGTGATAGCAGAGGAATAGTACATACGGGTTTATTTCCCCTGGTTTGCTCAGCAACTTTTCTTATATCGTCCACACTAACTGAAAAAGTATAGTACAGCCAATAGTTGGCAGGACTATTAAGTGGCAGTTATTAATAATGATTATATACCACAGACATCCTATAGGTTAATCTGATGGAGATATTTCCTGTATTGATATTCCCTCTTTCCAGGTGAATCCCCATTGTGTCAAGTTGACAAAAGCTAACAAGTACTGTTTTCAGTGGCTTTTCTCTTAGACACAGTCAATATTATTTTCTTTGTTCTTTCTCTGTAGTGTTTGAAGTAAATTGATTTGGGAGGTCCCTGTTCAGGGTAATGGGTTTGGCATTCTTCATGTCCTGTGATTCCCATTAATACCTGGGGCTAGAAGATGATAGAGGATGGAGAGGAGTACTCATGGGAGAGGGCATTCTGTAAGGTGTACAATATAGAGTTCCAAGCCCTGGATAGACATGAGATCATAAAAATGTTAAGAAAGAAGTTAATTAAACAGAGAACAGGATAGTAGACAGGAATTTAATGGCTGTGCTTATATTACTGATGAAGGGAGGTTATTCTATGCTATGAGAAGGCTTGATAGTTCTGGGTGACCCATATCAGCATGCACCATGGGGTTGCTAAGTGTTAAATCAACCAAGAGAAGCTACAAGAATTAAAAACAAAGAGAACAGACACATTCCTGTCTGTGGAGTAGTAACTTTTTCAATTATGAAACACTTATCTGAAGGAAGAAGGCAACTCATGAGACTCTGAAGTAGACACAACTCCTAGGTCCTGGAAAGCTGCATTGCATGATGTACAGGAGTCTCCTGTGGTTTGGAGAAGCAATATATCATTGCTGGGGAGACACACTCCATACCAGTCTAGGTGCCTTTAGGAAAGCCTGGGAGCACCGGGGATCTAGCTTCCCTGAGTTGTCAATCATGGTGATGACCAGTCTTTGGTTGGTCATCTGCCTCTGAATCACTCACTTTAATAAAGTAATCTATTATCTATTCTCCTTTAAGTAATCCCATTAAGGTTACCAGTTCATGAAGCTGGACTTGTGTGGAATCTTTACTGTGGTCCATCACTGGTGTCCTATCTATGGTGAAAAGGCCTTTGTATAAACCTCTCTAGGGAAAGACACCCAACAGGGTCATGGAAAGACACATGTAGCAATATTTTCTGGGTTGCAATTTTAGGCAAGAAATTGACAGAAAGCCTATTTCTATGCTAGTGATCTTCTGAAGGCATCAAATCCTCAAGAGTTATAAAGGTACAGATCATATAGCAGGTCAAGTGAAAAAGACTTACGTGTATTACATGTATTAAAAGAATAGCATATATTCATTAAGATCCTCAGCATAAGCTGGGTAACTTTTTCTTTGTCATAGATATGCTGGAGAGATGATTGCAAACCCATATCATGCCATCATATATATATGCAAGAGAAGAAACTGTAGCATCTGTAGCTACAGTATTTCCCTGCAGTTCTTCAAAAGTGTAAGAATGATTCAAGCTGGAATCTTGGCACCGAGCTGAAGTATTTCTCATTTTGGGTCAGGTTGAACTGCTTGAGCTGCCCTTACTACACTCCTAGGGGGAGAAATATGCATAGTGGTCCCATGCCAGTGCACATATCTAACAGAAAATCAGCACATGGAGAAGGATAAGACCACAGACCTCCTGAACCTATTGCTTTCCATTATTCCCCAGTACCCAAACTTTTTCTTGTGAGTATCACTTGATAAATGTGCTGGGATCTTTTCATGCTGGCCCTGCTAACATTTTCTAGATGACTGGCCATGGAGAGAAAATGACCCTTATAACTGACCATATTAGGCCTTCACCAAAGCTGACGATTCTGGTCAAAAGGTTTCACTTTGTACTCAGTATAATAATGCTTCCTGGGGGCCTTTTGCATTATGGACAGCATGTAGGAAAACAGCAAAAATGGCAGTTAAAGAATTTGAAAGAAGGTTCCCTGATAGTTGGTAAAATAGAACTCTCATATGCTATCTAGTGGTTATATAGATTCCCAATGCCAGAGGCAGGTTATCCATACATGTGCTGTTAGCCATTAAAGACACAGAGACCTCTCAAACCTTCAAGGATATTGCCAGTGGTGTTGTCTCCATGACAGAACTCAATGAAAAGATCCTGTTGCTGAGACCCTGTACATTCCATTTGCAAGACTTTGAGAACTCATGAGAGCACTGCTGTCTATCTCTTTTCCTGATGTCAAGCTGTCCAAGACTCAGAAGGTTCTTTTCTGGATGTGGAGGAGGAATTGAAACCAACAGTCCTAGTTGACTGTGGACTCTCTCTGTCCTACACTATCAAAAAAGTCAAGCAAGATAATGCCAACTGGTACACTGAAGGCACAGTTGTCAGGTTTACTCCCAACACCTTCCAGACTGGTTTTGAGGTCTGTTTTACAGGAAGGAATTGACATCTGTACTGTGATCACATCAACCCCGTGGTTGATGAAGCCAAAGATCCCAGTGTGGAAAGAATTCCACACACTTATGTTTATTGTTTAGTTGAATGGAAGAGACAGTGCTGTGTAATTCCCTTTTAAGTATGTATGCTTTTACTCATAGATTAGTGCAGTTATTGGAGCTACTTGTTACTATCTCAGACTCCCTTCAAGTTGCACAACCTCTTCTATTTGGCTATACTTACTGACTGAAAAAGTTGTGACTGACTAACCTGCTAAGACATGGTGATTGTTCTGGTAAAATGAGATTCTAATATTTCAGGGAAGACCTGCATACAAATGTGTTCTTCCAAGGCTCAGGAAAAGTTTTGGTTACACTAATTGAAGATATTGAGGAAAAGGGAGAGAGTATTGCACTATGTCTTTTCCCTCCCACCCCCATCCCCACCCCCAGGTTTAATGTGTTCACCCAACTGTGGCTCCTCAGGAGTGATTAAACTGATTGGAGACTGTGAGAAGTAACTAAGTGGAACAGTGCATTGACAGGCATTTCTATGCAAAGGACCAGTTAGTCTCCCTAATAGAAGAAGTAAGGGGGTGTTATTGAACTCTGATGTAGGATTCCAATTGTTATTTTATTTGTGATCTCCCAGCTCCCAATGGCATGTAATCTTTCTACTTGCTAAGGAATATAGGAAGTGGAGAGCAAACGCAGAGTTGGGGACAGAGTGGTGTAGCTTCCATAAGGTTACTTCCATGAGGTAGGATGTTGCAAACATGAAGAGTCTGGGCATCTCTTATGCTCATGTAAGTAAGACCTCACCCTTACTTGGTCAAAATCCTAATAATCTATTGGTTCACATTGTCAGCTTTGGTGCAGAGTTCTTTTGAGGACTTTGAGTAAAAAAAAAAATTCTATGTCTCCCAGTTTAGTATCTTTCTCTCTGCCTCTCTTTTCCTTTGTCCTTTCCTCATCTTCCTTCCTACTCTCAATATCTAAGCTTCTCTCTTTCTCTTTTTTCCTTTTCTCTATTTTTCTTTTTCCACATGTGTTGTACTTGATTTTCCAAAGAATTCAGGGATGCCCCATTTGATGATTCTCTCTGAAGCTCTGGGCTCTCTTAGGATACTTGATTGAACTTCTTTAAATCTTGTCTTCAGACACACCAGAAGAGAGAGTCCCATTGTAGATGGTTATGAGCCACCATGTAGTTACTGGGAATTAAACTCAGGACCTTTAGAAGTAGAGTCAGTGCTCTTAATGCTGAACCATCTCTCTAGCCTTTTGCTTTCAATTCTAACTGCCTTCTTACAAAACCTCTCTTCTCCATGCCCTCTTTCCCCTTCCCTTTCTTATGAATTAGGTGCTATTAATATGTCTGACAATACCTTTGTCCATTTTCCTCATTCCCACAGGAACTAGCACCTTAACACACATGATTCTGTCAGAGCCTTTCTATTTCCAACCATGATCAGAGTTTAGAGAGGGTCATGTATTATATGATTATTGTTGTTTGTACCCAAGATG
Source organism: Mus pahari (assembly GCF_900095145.1). Taxonomy (NCBI): domain Eukaryota; kingdom Metazoa; phylum Chordata; class Mammalia; order Rodentia; family Muridae; genus Mus; species Mus pahari. Next base: position 33,139,669 of record NC_034611.1, on the reverse strand, counting down.
TGTCTGTTCACTGATGGTACTTGATTGGGGGGGGGCTATAATCTAGTCTCCACCGTTACTAGGAAGTGACCCTGGTGTAATGAGTTACATTCTACAGTGCAAACAACCTTTCAAGTCCTATATGACATATACTTCCTTCGATGCACACAAAATGAACCACAGTAGAATCTTGCCCATGACATTACAGAACACTAAATCCGAAGGTCAAACATATCAGTGACACTGAAGGCAGGCCCATCAGCAAAGCATTAGTTCTCTCTACAAGAAATTAAATGCCATGATGGAGTTCACGCTCTAAAAGACAGCTGCTGACCTTCCTTTCTATAGCCACACAACCTATCAGGGTTCAAGGTCAAAGAATAATTTGCATGTTCAAATGGGCTAAAGATTCACGACCTCCAACAATATAGAAGAGTCAAAGATCAGGCCATGCTTAAAGTTGGTATGTGGGATACTGTGAAAATAGCTATACCATGAAAAGAAATCTGCAGTTTGAATACAATTCCCAATAAGATTCTGATGTTATTCTTCCCCCAAAAGATATATATATATAGATATAGATATAGATATAGATATAGATATAGATATAGATATAGATATAGATATAGATATAGATATAGATATAGATATAGATATAGATATAGATATTTGAACTTAATTTTCTTTTTACTTAATTTTTTTTTTGGTATTTTTGTCATACTTTTCTATTGGATATTTTAAGTATTTACATTTCAAATGTTATCCCCTTTTCCAGTTTTCCCTCCAGAATCCCCCTATACCATTTCCCCTGCTTCTATGAGGGCGCTCCTCCTCCCACCCACCCACTCCCACCTCACTGCCTTGGCATTCCCCTACACTGGGGAATCAAGTTTTCACAGGACCAAGGGCCTCTCCTCCTTTCTGAACATTACCAAGAAGCAATAAAAAAAAAATACCCTGAATAACATAAACACACCTAAATGATGTTGATGGTTAAGAGCCATAGAAGCCATTGCTGGTTTCTCAAGATGCCTCTTTCCAACTGGAAACCTCTCCCTGTCACTATTATGGATGCCCTAAGTAACATCCCACTTAACAGTCTGGTCCCAACTCTTATCCCCAGCTCCTGGGCCTTCCTGCTCAGCAGAATGTTGGCTAAAGCAAGCCTGGAGCAGAGAACTGAACTTGTCTTCTCACAGTCCTGCACTGCTTTCTGGAATACCACCAGTTCATAGAGGTTCCTGTGTATTACATGGACTTTGAAGTGTACCCTGTCTGTGTGCACTTCTTCACAAAGGCCTACTATTTTCTGTTGGGCTCAGTTCAGAAAGCCAACATCACTACATTCTGGTGCCATCATACATTGGCCTTCCCTGTGTATTCTTTTTCTGGGGCTTAACAAGTAGGTAATTGGTTTCAGGTCTGAGTTTCCCTGTCCCTGCAACTTGCTGTATATGGAACTACCCAGAGTAGCACAATCCTGTCTCTCTCAGCAGTATGCAGGCCAGCCTGGTTTCGTACTCCCAGCTTATCTTCCTGAGTGCTGGAATTGAAGGTGTGCATCACCATGTTATTGATCCACTATGCTTTTCTTTGTCCTGTTCTGTGGGTTGGCAGCACTGGATTGGCTCTAGGGAGTGAGTTCTTGACCTTTAAGGACTATGGCACTGGGAAAACCAGGGGAAAACTTGCTTTCAGTTGGCCCACTCTCTTACCAAAGCCTTCTAGTTTACTCTTTATATCAAAATGCATTTCAACAGGCTAGCTTGGAACTGAAAAATGCCTTTCTGCATTGAGAGCAGGGAGATAAGAGATGCTGGGAAGCCACACCTCAGAAAACACAGCCTCACAGAGTATGTGAGTCTGTAGGGACATAAGTTACAGATATTTATTCATTAAATGGCATGTTTGATTATTGAATAAATATTTTAAAATCATTTTAGAAATATTACCTAATATGACAACTTGTTACAGTGCTGTATGATCTGATATTCAAAACTTCATATAATATTTTTTTAAGGAAGCATATTTCTTTAGAATTTCTTTCATTGAAGTGAAATAATTTAGAATGTTCATTTTGATTTAAATCTCTTCTCACAGATAAAATGGTTATACAGAATAAAATGGTCTTTGGAGGAGCAGCTCTGTGATTCTGTCGATTTCAAGTCCTTTAAGGTTGACCTAATTAAATTCCAACAGACTGTCACAAGAACGCTGACGTCACAGTTCACTAGACTTAAGACAGTTACTGCAGGATCCAGGATAGGGGGGCTTCTTAGAAGTTCTCTTCTATCTTAGCTTAACAGGAAGAGTTCATAGCTATCCACACTCTTAAATTGTTTTCATTTCTACACTAAGTAAGGACTTTTTGTTTCAGAGAACAATTACTTTAGAAAATGTATAGTTGTAAACCCCCAACTATCAGTTTCTCCCTTTGAGACATAAATCTTTCTCGATAATTTTAACGCATTTATACCCACTAAATCTATTTATCAAAGAATAATAGTGCCCCTTTCCTGTTGTCTGAAAGGTAGGTCTCTACCCCCTGCTGTGAAAACATTAGGGCATTTCTTCCTTAGATAAGAACAATTAACAAAGATCTACTGATCAAGAGAGAAAGGAGGTCCAGTAATAGGCCTAAATTGGGATCTAATTCAAGGGGAGGCCCCTGGGTCTGACAGTGTTACTGATGCTGTGGTGTGCTTGCAAAGAGGAGTCTAGCATGGCTGCCCTCTGGGTGGCTCAACAAGCAGCTGAGTCAGATGCATCTTGGGTATACCAAGCTCCTGGGCTAATATCCATATATCAGTGAAGGTATACCATGTATGCCCATTTGTGATTGGGTTACCTCACTCAGGATGATATTTTCTAGTTCAATCCATTTGCTTAAGGAATTCATGAATTCATTATTTTTCATAGCTGAGTAGTACTCCATTGTGTAAATGTACCACATTTTCTGTATCCATTCCTCTGTTGAGGGAAATCTGGGTTCCTTTCAGCTTCTGGCTATTATAAATAAGTCTGCTATGAACATAGTGGAGCATGTGTCCTTATTACATGTTGGAACATATTCTGGGTATATACAATTTTCTGAGGAACCACCAAATTGATTTCCAGAGTGGTTGTACCAGCTTGAAATCCCACCAACAATAGAGGAGTGTGTCTCTTTCTCCACATCCTCGTCAACATCTGCTGTCACCTGAGGTTTTTGATCTTAGCCATCTGACCAATGTGAGAAAGAATCTCAGGGTTGTTTTGATTTGTGTTTTCCCTAATGACTAAGGATGTTGAACATTTCTTTAGGTGTTTCTCATTGAGTATTCCTCAGTGGAGAATTCTTTGTTTAGCTCTGTACTCCATTTTTAATATGGTTATTTGGTTCTCTGGAGTCTAACTTCTTTAGTTCTTTGTATATATTGGATATTAGTCCTCTATCAGATGTAGGGTTGGTAAAGAAGGAAGCACAAAGTGTGGATATTTTTGTCTTTCTTAGAAGTGGGAACAAAATACCCATGAGAGCAGAGAAGGGAGGAAAAGCCATCCAGAGACTACCCCCACAGTCACCAAACTCAGACACTATTATGGATGCCAACAAGTGCTTGCTGAGAGGATCCTGATCTAGGTGTCTCCTGAGAGGCTCTGCCAGTGCATGACAAATACAGAGGTGGATGCTCGCAGCCAACCATTGGACCGAACACAAGTTCCACAATGGAGGAGCTAGAGAAAGGACCAAAGGAGCTGAAGGAGCTTGCATTCCCATAGGATAAACAAAAATATGACCCAACCAGTAACCCCTCAGCTTCTAGGGACTAACCCACCAACCAAAGCATACAAATGGCTTGAGCTGCAATGTAGCAGAGGATGGCCTTGTTGGACATAAGTGGAAGGAGAGACCCTTTGTCCTGAGAAGGTTTGATGCCTCAGTGTAAGGTAATGCCAGGACAGGGAAGCAGGAGTGGGTGGGTTAGTGAGCAGAGAGAGGGAGTGTGGGATGGGAGTTTCGGAAGGGAAACCAGGAAAGGGGATAAAATTTGAGATGTAAATATGGAAAATATCTAATAAAAAGAAAGAAAGAAAAAAATTCAGATGCAAATACTAGCACCCAACCAATGGACAGAATCCAGAAACCTCTGTGGTTGAATTGGGGGAAAGCTGGAAAAAGGTAAGGAAGGCAGCCCCATGGGAAAACCAGCAGTCTTAACTGACCTGGACGTCCTCCACGTGCCCCCACCACAAGAGAGCTCTCAGACACTGAGCCACCAACCAGGCAGCATACACTAGCTGCTATGAGGCCCTGACACATAAAACAGAGGAGTGCCTGGTCTTGCCTCAGAGAGAGAGAGAGAGAGAAGATGCACCTAACCCTTGAGAGACTTGAGGCTCCAGGGAGTGGGAAGGTCTGGTGGGGTTGAGGGACCATCCTATTGGAGACTGGGGGCAGGGAACCAAGAGGTATGGGATGGGGAGCGGTTGGAGGGCTGGACTGGTAAAAGGGATTAAAGAATAAAAATAATGAAAAAGGAAAAAGAAAAAGATCACATGCATACCAACACTCAAAACCTTTCCACCTGCTGTTTGAGGAGAATTGAGTTCTTAAACATCCTTTACTGCAATACTCTTGATTGAAGATGTGTGCCTATTGTGTAAAATTTATCAATACATCTTTTTATTTAATATCATATTAGCATTAAATTTTCAGAAAAAATTGGAAATGATGGTTTTTTTTTATATCTTTCTTGTTTCTTTTCTACCTTAATATCAATCTTAATACTAGCCTTTGAATGTTGTTGAATTAAGTTATTGTCATTCTGACCCAAATACAAGCTGGTTGGACATATCCTTCCATAGAGGGAAGAGAGTCATGGCATTTGCTAGATAAGCACCTAGTCATAGACAGGACAGCAGTTGTGTTGAGAAGTCAAGTGAGTTTTTCAGTGATGAATTCACTTCTGGAATATATGTGCACAGAGTCCATTGCAACAAACTTTCTGATAGACATGGAAACATAAATGTGCAGGGTCTGTTTTCATCAAAGAGTCACAGATGAGTAGCAAATATTAAGCCCCATCTCCCCTAGCTGGTGCATGGCACCTACTTGCCTTAGAACTCGGAGAGTTCAGAAGTTGTAGGCATTTTGCTACTTGACTGAGTTTATTGATAGGAAAGTGGGCTGCTCCAACCCTAAGGAATGAAACTTGTTTCCTGAACTAATAGGATGGGAAGTTTTAGAGCAGGAGGCTTGTAACTTTCTAAAGCTTAAGGGTAAATGGAGGGCAAGAACTTCTTTGTACTTGGAACTTCAGGGTCCTGTGTTAAACCAGCACAACAGATGACAATTTGGGGGGGGGGATTCTCTATGCTAACATTCCTTTGAAGAATATTGTGTTAACATTACATTTCTTTCACTGGGCTCTTGTATTTATTGTAATGGGAATCATGCTTCCACAGGCTTGAAGACGCCATGCTCAGTAATTCAATAAAAATTCACCCAGCTAACAAGGAGACAGGCAGCCTGCAGAGGGAGTAAATTATTGCATGCATTCTACTATCTTGGGTCTATGCTTTTATAAGAATTATTTTGAATATAAGATTATGAGCTCACTGTGTCCTCTGAGGGTATGCCTGTGCCTGGAAAATACAGAAGTGGATGCTCACAGTCTTCTATTGGATGGAACACAGGGCCCCCAATGGAGAAGCTAGAGAAATTACCCAAGGAGCTGAAGGGGTCTGCAACCCTATAGGAGGAACAACAATATAAACTAACCAGTATTGTGTCTCTAGTTGCATATGTAGCAGAGGATGGCCTAGTCAGCCATCAATGGGAGAAGAGGTCTTTGGTCTTGCGAAGATCATATGCTCCAGTACAGGGGAATGCCAGGGCCAGGAAGTGGGAGTGGGTGGGTTGGAGAGCAGGACAGAGGGAGGGTACAGGGGACTTGCAGGATAGCATTTGAAATGTAAATGAAGAAAATATCTAAGAAAAAAAAAAGAAAGAAAAAAGCACACAAAGTTAAAACAGTAATATATAAAACCAAAGTTATGTTGTCTATACTTTTAGAACTAGCCAGAAAAGATTGTTATATCATATTCAGATGTCAATATGATCATTTTAGTGCTTCAGATAAGGTCCACTTAGTGAAAATGCTACAAACTTGTTGAAAAGGAAGCATAGGTCAGCTTCCCAAAAGATATTTAGAATTCTCTTTGCTTCATAGTCTACAAACCAAGCTTCTTCAACTTCCATCACAACTCTACACATTTCATTTTCCAAGGCTGTGCCAGTAATGGGCACTCATTTCATAATTTTCTAAAATTAGTCTCATTTAGTCCACCAGTCTAATTCTAACCTCCAACTTCTATATTAAATTAGTATGGTAATTGTGTAACACTTCTTGAAGGTGACTATACTTCAGTAATTGAAACTCTTAGTGTTAAGTAATCTAATACACAACTGTTCTGTGAGGTAAATAACATGTCTTTTATATGTTGGCAAAAATATTGCAGTCAGAAATATAAATGCACTCTCAATTTGCCAATCCTGAATGACAGAACCACTTCTGACTATTTAACACTGAGCTTCTGCTTCTAGAATAATGCTTTTATCTTTTGATATAGTGTAACTAAGTTAATGATTCTTTATCATCTTATGGAAATAATACATTGATTAATATCTTAATTGTATATTGTTTATATTACAAAACAAATGTCCTGAGCATACCTTTGATTTTTTATTTGTTTTTATTCATAACATTTTCTTAGACTTTAGAAAATATCTGTAACCCAAGGTGATTCTAAATAATCTTTTATATATAATACAGGTGTTGTTTATGATATGTAGTATAATCTGTCACTTATTTACCTTCTTTCATTTGGCTCATATTTGATTAACACTTTTTAATCATTTTTTTAAATTTGGGGATGCATTGTCCCTCTTTCCTTTCTTCTCTCCAAGTCTTGTTGTATCCCCATCCTTTATCTTTTTCATATTAATAGCCTCTATTTCATTCATTGCTGTCACAAACATATATACATATGTATTCGTGAATATTCATGGACTTCTCACTCTTTAAAATCTTACTTGTATGCATCTTTTCATGGTTGGCCATTTGGCATTGAATTTGTATTCCTTTCCCTAAAGGTGATTAGAGATTATCAAATCATTCTCTCTCCCTCTCCCTCCCCCTCCCTCTCTCCTTCCTCCCCCCTCTCCTCTCTTACCATACTTACTTTTAGTTCTTTCTGTAGTGTAGAGGCCTTCATGTCTGTCCATGTTAACATGCCTATTATCCTTGTTCAGTCACCTATATTCAATTACTCTTCACTGTGGTAACAATTTAGTATTCAAAAGTATTAATACTTGGAGAAAATGGTACTCTGAGTTTATTTGACTGTAAATTTTCTTGGAGGTTATTTAATACCAGAAGAATAATTTAATTTACTTTATCATTTTGCTTTTGTAATATTACACAATATCTAACACATGTCTATGATCACAGAATAAGAGGGAAACAGTTGAAGATTGTGGTTTGAAAGTCATGAGAAGTTGTACTTCAACAAAAAACATTGTCCATAGAAAATACCTATACATTCAATAATGAGACCCCCACATGCTTCGTTACCCCTGACCCCATGTCAAGGACCATTAGTGCCACCTACTTACCCATGCATTGGGTTTGGTACTTCAGGCACATTCCAGTGTCCTGTTTCAATTACCACCTGCAGTGTTCTCTTTTCAACTATGGCCATGAAACTCGTCTGCAATGCAAAGTAAAATCATTGTGAGAGTATTCAGCATTTACTGATGCCTGAACTTTTCCCTGAGAAAGACTCTTCTGTGATTGACATCTTTGGGTAGAAATTGTAACCACTTCTGTGTCAGAGTCCTTACCAATACTAAGAGCGTCTTGACTTCAGCAAGAGAGCCTCTAGCTTTATTAAGATACTTATCTAACCATCCCTTTAAAGGATAAACTAATGCTTGTTATGGAAAGGTTTGATGTCTATGGTGCCTAATTTTTAGTTCTACTATCATTCTTCTCAAAGCTTGCCTGTTTGTACCTTTCTCCCTTACTGATTTGACTTTCTGAGTTTGTTTCTCTCAGCCTTGCCTTTGCCATGAAATGGAAACTATAATAATGCCTACTGTCATTACTAATAGAAACAAACCATGCAAATTACAAATCACTAAAAAAAAAATTAGAGTAGATAATAAGTAATCAGTGTAAATAAACAATACAGTTTTCTATAGAATAATTTATGCCGATAATCCCATTACTTCTGACGTAAGAATTTCAGGCAAGCCTGGGCTATATACACGCAATGAGATATTTCTAAGGACACTGCAGTTTAAATTTTTATGCAGACCTCCACTAGACCATCAATATGCTTTGCTGACCCAAGCTCTTGAGATATATAGTCTCTTCACCTTTCCCAGCCTCAATAACTCTGTCTAGGCAAATGCTCTCCATTTTTATCCTTAGTTGATACCATTGAAGGAAGGTGTTCATATTAGCACATCAGACTCCTCTGTTGCTCTCGTGGATACTCACTTCAACTCATGTAAACTCTCATATCTTTCTTTAATTGCTATCAGCAGGGTGTTCTCATGCCTCGTTGGGGGCTGAGTTTGTGTGAGGTGAACATCTTCCATAGTAGACTTCTATACTTTTATTGATCCTATAAGCAAACAACAGTCTACCTGTTATTTATGGAGAGTCTCTCAGTCTCCTACAAATACCCAGGTAGAAAGAGCATCCCTAATAGAAACAGCTCTTCTCCCCAAGGGGCCCCCGTATGGTTCTCAGCAAGGGTTATTTATGCGTGTAACCATACTTTGGACAGTGTCTCAATGTTTTAAGGCTTCTCTAACAAAATTTACATAACTGGGTAGTGTGCAAACACTATAAAAAGCATTTCTAACATTTCGGAAGACTGAAAGCAACAGATAAATGATGAAGCAAATTCAGTTTGAGGGAATTCTGCTTCTTCGGTCATACGCAGCCATTTTCTAAATTCTCATTGGATAGAAGCAAGGAGGCTCTCTGGGTTCTCTAATTCCCTCATGACTTAATCACTTCCCCTGAGAAGTGTGTCTAGTCAGGTCAAGTTGAGGTACACTGCATTTATGTCAGACTGAAATGTTAACAAAGCAAAGTGAAGAGAAAGGGCTCCAGCTTTTTACAAACACCACTGTTCATGAGTACACTTCTCTCTCTTTGTTTAAAGAATGTCTTTTAAGTAAGCTTGTTTTGATGATCAAATTTATCAATCAGGAAACTGGAAGGCAGAAACTATGTACACTACTGATGGCAACATGGTGACATCACCATGGCAATTCAAATGTTTTAAGCCTGGGCACATTGCTGCATTATGATTTCTTGTCTCAAGTGCATGTAAAAACATGCATTCAGAACACCGAGAAATCATTTCTGCTCCCCTAGTCACATTTAATCTTTATTCTCATTACTGACAGATTGAGCTGCTTTCCATGCAATGTCCATAAGAGTGAGAGCAAGGATTTTTACCATCTGAATTTCTGAATATGTTTTATCATATTATGATTTTCCTAGCTTCTGCCACCAAGTGTATTTGTCAAATCCTAAGAGAGTGCTCAGCATCCAATGACCTTATACCACTAGGAAAACCCTCTTAAAATGCATTGGAAGTTATCCATGAATTCTTCCCCTGTCGTACATATACCCTGAATGTCTGTGAAACGCCACACGCTTATGTTGCTAGCTACTTACGAAGCAGAAGCTGTAAGAGTGCTGAGCAGGGAGATTGGGCCTGCAAGACACTCACACTAAATTTAGCAACAATCTGCAGTAGAGCTGTAAAGAGATTTCTCATCGTCTTGAGGGAAAGACTTCTCCCCCCCCCCCCAAAAAAAGAAGAAGAATGCTTAGGCAACACCATCGAAACCTTACTGTGCTTAAGAAAAATGTTTTCTTGTCTAAAAATGATGCTTCACTTTCAACTTCATGTCAAATTATTTTCTTATTACACATTGATGTTTTGAGAACTTGCTATGATTCTTAATAACTTAATAAAATATTTGAGTTGCATGTTTTCTATAATACATCTTAATGTTTTATAACTTATTTTAATAATCTATATTTGATTTGCATTTTATTTCATAATTATATATCATGATAATGTGTGTCTATATGTAGAACTTATATAACCTTGAATTACATATTTTTTGTCGCCTTATGTTTATTTCTATATTCTTGATACTTTTTAGTTAGTGTAAGTGTTACTATTGTGATGTTATAAAACTAAATACACACATATATGAATATACATACATGGCAGTCAGTGCCAATATTATAGTTCAGTAGGTGGAGAAAACTTCCAAGATGGAATCACAGCCAAATAAATGCATGCACTGGTTAAAACACAGCAGTTCAGAAGTTCATAGTGCAGGCTGGCTTTTCTGGACTTCAGATAACTCTTTAAATTCAGGTACTCCGAACCCAAGAATTCTGCAAGTGGCAGGTAATATTTTCAAACTTAGAATAGTATGAACTACTATATCTTATTTATCTTTTTAAAGATAAATTAAGATATGACTAAGATTAGTTAAGATATTATTAAAGATATAAGACACTAGTACAAAGATGGCAGGACAGATTACACTTATATTCGTTGTCAATAGGAATTATTGAAAGCAATCTTTAAGGAAAAGAACTGCATTGGTATATTTATAATAGATATATCACAATTGCATCATTTGAGACTGTCAGAATTATCTAATTTATAAGAAATAATAATACTTTATGGTTTCTAAAACAGACAACTGACTTAGATGTGTAAAAATACTGGAATAAGATGAATTACTATACAAGTTAATTAGGCTTAGATGGCTGACATATTTATTGAAACTCATCATAAATTTTGATGCCTCAGAGTAATAGAGTATTTATTACAGCAGCAATGCTTACTATTCTACTAGTGATATTAGTAATTGATATTATTTTATAAGGCATAATTCAAAATGTATAAATTAACATTGTTCCACAAAAATAAACGGTTTAGATTGTTAAGCATTTGTATTTATTTTATTGTATTTTGTATTCTTCTCTCATGTGTTACATTCTGAATGCAGTTTCCCTCCCTCCTCTCCTCCTAATCACTCCTCTCCTCGTAATCTCTCCTCCAGGTCTATGCCTCCTCCATTTCCCATCAGAAAAGGACAGGCCTCTCAGAGATATCAACCAAGCATGGCATGTCAAGTTTTAATAAAACTATACATATCCCCTAATATTAAAGCTTGGTGAAGCAACCAACTAGGAGGAAGTGTTCCAAAAGCAGACAAAATGGTCAGAGTTAGCTCCCACTCCCACTGTTAGTAGTCCCACAAAGACACCAAGCTACACAACCATAAGAAACATACAAAGGACTTAGATCAGACCCATAATAGCCCTCTGATTGTCAGGTCAGTCTCTGTAAGACCCTATAGACCCATGTTAGTTGGTTCTGTGGATTTGATTTGGTGTCCTTGATGCCTCTGGCTTTTGCAGTCAATCCTTCCTCCCACTCTTCTGCAGGATCCCATGAGCTCTGCTTAATGTTCTGCTGTGTGTTGGTCTCTGCATCTGCTCCAGTCACCTGCTGAGTGAAGCCTCTTTGATGATGGTTATGCTAGCTAGACTCCTGTCTTCCAGTAGAGCAGAGTATCATCACTAAGAAGCATTTTTTTTTCCAGATCTGTTTGGTTTATATCCAAGATCCCTAGGGTAACTACTCTCTGATTCTTGGTCCTCCACATCATGTCAGAAGCTAGCTCATATTCTTGGCATGGTTATGAAGTTGGAACAGTCATTGGTTTACCATTCCCACAAGTTCTGTCTCAACTTAACCTCAGCACATTTGCAGGTAGGACAAAGTGTATGTGGAAGATTTTGTGGCTGGGTTGGTGTTCCAAACCTTCCACTGGAAGCCTGGTTATAGAGAAGGGCTGGTTCAGCCTCCATATCCTCCATTATTAGGAGTCGTGGCTGTGGTCAATTGTATAGATTTCTGGGAGTTTCAGTTGCACTAGGTTTGTATTTTGCCCCCAAAATGTGCCCACTTCAATTACAGGTTTCTCTTCTTCCACTCCTTTCTTACACTTCCTGTTCCCATCGCCATCTGGCTGGCCCCAGTTGACTTGCAAAAATCTATCCTATTTCTCCTTCCCAGGATGATCAACGTCTCCATCTCCTAGTCCTTACTGTATTTAGTTTCTGAGTCTACAGTTTTTAGCATGTTTATCCTTCCCATTATACCTAATATCCACTTCTAAGTAAGTACGTACTATGATAGTCTTTCTATGGTGGGGTTATCTAACTTAAGATGATTTATCTAGTTCCATCCACTTACCTGCAAATTTTATGAAGTCTATTGTGTAAAAGTTACACCCTAGATTTTATTCCCCTTTCAGTCCACTCTCCAACTGTTCAATATCCCATAGCTCCTCCTTTCTCCCTCTCTCTACAAGGTTGTCCCTATCCCCAACCTCTCACCCCATCAGACCTCTAAATTCCCTTAGGCATCCAGTCTCTTGAGGTGCATCTTCTCTGTCTGAACCCAAACCCTGCAGTCCTCTGCTGTATATGTGTTGGGGATCTCATATCAGCTGGTGTATGCTGCCTGGTTTGTAGTCCAGTGTCTGAGAGATCTTGGGGGTTCAGGTTAATTGAGACTGTTGGTCCTCCTACAGGGTTGCCCTCCTCCTCATCTTCTTATACCTTTTCCCTAATTAAACCACAGGAATCAGCAGCTTCTGTCCATTGGTTGGGTGTAAATATCTGCATCTGCCTCGTTCAGCTTCTTGTTGAGTCTTTCAAAGGGCAGTCATGAGAGGTCCCTTTTTATGAGCACTCCATAGCCTCAGTAATAGTGTCAGTCCTTGGAGCCTCCCTTTGAGCTGGATCCCATTTTGGGCCTGTCATTGGACATTTTCCTCAGGTTCATCTACATTTCTATCCCTGTAATTCTTTCAGACAGGAACAATTATGGGTCAGAGTTTGACAGTTGCTTGGCATCCCTATTCCTCACTTGATGCCCCATCTTTCTGATGGAGGTAGATTCTACAAGTTCCCTCACCCTACTGTAGGTCATTTCATCTCAGGTCCCTCCCTTTGAGTTCTGAGAGTCTCTCACCTCCCAGGTCTCTGGTACATTTTGGAGCCCCCTACCAACCTCCTATCTTCTAAGGTTACCTGTTTCCCTTCTTTCTGCTGGCCCACAGTGTTTCAGTCTTATTCTCCATCCCAATACCAGATTACATTTCCTCTTTTACCCCACCCATTCCCTTTTCCCTCCCAGGTCCATCTCTCCCTCCTTGTGATTGCTTTCTTCTCCTTCCCAAGTGGGACTGAGGTGTCTTCAATTGGGCCCTTCAGGTGGCTGACCCTTTTGAGTTCTATAGACTCAAATCAGTAGGTTGCCAATTTGTCTTATTGACATTGTCCTTTGCTTTACAGAAGCTTTCCAGTTTCAATAGGTCTCATTTATCAATTCTTGATCTTAGAGTGTGAGCCACTAGAGTTCTGCTTGGGAAATTTCCCCCTGTGACAATGAGTTCAATGTGTTTTCCCAGTATCTCCTCAACTAGTATCTGGTTGTATGTTTAGGTCCTTGATCCACTTGGACTTGAGCTTTGTGCATGATGACAAATATGAGTCCATTTTCATTTTAATACATAGAGACAGCCAGTTAGACCAGAACCATTTATTGAAGATGCTATCTTTTTTCCCATTGTGTGCATTTGGCATCTTTGTCAAAGATCAAGTGTCTATAAGTGTATGGTTTTATATCTGGGTCTTNAATTCTATTCTATTGATCAACATGTCTGTCTCTGTACCAATACCATGTAGTTTTTAGCACTATTTCTCTGTAGTAAAGCTTGAGGTCAGGGATGGTGATTCCCCCAGTCGTTCTTTTATTGTTAAGAATTATTTTCACCATTCTGGGTTTTTTGCCTTCCAAACGAATTTCAGAATTGCTCTTTCCATGTCTCTGAAGAATGGTGTTGGTATTTTGATGGAAATTGCATTGAAACTGTAGGCCATTGAAAAATGGCCTTTGATAGAATGACCACTTTTACTATATTAATTCATTCTATGAAGCCACAATTACTCTGATACCTAAACCACACAAGGACCCAACCAAAATAGAGAACTTCAGACCAATCTTGCTGATGAATATCAATACAAAAATGCTCAATAAAATTCTTGCACACTGAATCCAAGGACACATCAAAAACATCATTCACCACAATCAAATTGGCTTCATCCCAGAGATATAAGGATAGTTCAATATTCAAAAATCCATTAACATAATCCACTATATAAACAAACTCAAAGAAAAAATTATATGGTCTTCTCCTTAGATGCAGAAAAAGCATTTGATAAAATACAACACCCCTTCATGTTAAAAGTATTAGAGAGATCACGAATTCAAGGCCCATAACTAAACATAATAAAAGCAGTTTACTCCAAACCAACAGCCAAGATCAAATTAAATGGAGAGACACTTGAAGCAATTACACTAAAATTGGGGACAAGGATGCCTATTTTCCACATACCTATTGAAGATAGTACTCAGAGTGCTGGCTAGAGCAATAAGACTACAAAAAGAGATCAAGGGGACAAATTGGCAAAGAAGAAATAAAGATACCACTATTTGCACATAATATGATAGGATACAGAAGCGACCCCAAAAATTCTACCAGAGAACTTCTCCAGCTGATAAACAGCTTCAGCAAAGTGACCGGATATAAAATTAACTCAAATAAATTAGTAGTCATCCTTTATACAAATGATAAACCAGCTGAAAAAAGAAACTAGGGAAACAACTACCTTCACAGGAACCATGGATAATATAAAATATCTTGGAGTAACTCTAATCAAACAGGAGAAAGATCAGTAGACAAGTCTCTCAAGAAATTGAAAATCTCGGAAAATGGAGAAATCTCCCATGCTCATGAATTGGCAGAAGTTACCACATTTTTTAACCCATTCTTCAATTAAAGGATTTCTATGTTGTTTCTATTTCCTTGCTAATATGCATAAAGCTGTTGTGAACGTAGCTGAGCACGTGTTCTTCTGATAGGTTGGTATGCCCTTTGTTTCAAGGCCCAAGAATGGTACAGCTGAGTCTTATGGTAGATGGGTGCTTATAACTCCTTTAATTATTTAATATTTGTAACAATAAAGAAGTGGGAGGTGTAAATTGAGGTAAAAAAAAAACCTGTAAAGCTCAGTGAGGTCACTTTATTTTAACTATATACAAAATATCTATTTAAAAGCCTGATCCTATAACTAAACTACTGACTTTTTAGAAATTTTTACCTATCTGTGTATCCGTGTCATTCTACCTAGCTAGTCTGCCTTTTTCATGAGCTCCTCCAAACCCACAAGGGCTCCTTAGCTCTCTTTCCTATAATACTGGCTTACCTGTCTCCTACTAGCTGCTTCTTTTCTTTTGTTTCTGCATTCCCAAAGAGAAAATCCAGATCTGTTACCTAGAACTCCTTCCATACCATAAAGGCTATTCCAAGTTGAGGGAAAGGGAGGGGGAGGGGGAGGGGAGGGAGAGAGAGGGAGAAGGAGAGGGAGAGGGAGAGGGAGAGAGAGAGAGAGAGAGAGAGAGAGAGAGAGAGAGAGAGAATGAGAGAGAGAGAATGAGAGAGAGAGAATGAGAGAGAGAGAGAGAGAGAGAGAGAGAGAGAGAGAGAATGAGAGAGAGAGAATGAGAGAGAACTTGCCTTAAAATAGGCAGGAACTGTCCCCCTTTTTAGCATTCTTATCCTTATCTTTGGAGACTTTCAGAGGCATACCCAAACTACCTCCCTTTAGTACACATCTAACTATCTAACTATATCTGACAAATGCAATATCTATTTGAGCTTTTATATTTTGGTAACAATTAGGTTTTCTATGTGCAATGATCAAATATCCTGTAACAGGTGATACCTCAGAGATTTCTTTTATTGTACAGAATTGTTTTTTATCTATCCTGGGTATTTTTGTTTTTCTGTGAAGGTGAGTATTATTCCCTCAAGGTGTGAAAAGAATTGTGTTGGAATTTTGATGGGGGTTGGCATAGAATCCTTAGGTTGCTTTTAGTAAACTGTCAAGAATTAAAATAGTTGTTATACAGGCTTTTTGCTTGCTTGTTTAGTGTTACCCAGTGATGTTTTAAATGGTTTGCAGTGATTGTGAAGGGTATTGTTTTCCTGACTTCTTTTTCATCTGTCTGTGATTTGTATTTAGGAGGGCTAGTAATTATTTTTTAAGTTACTCTTGTATCCAACCAGTATATTTAAGATGATTATGATCTGTAGGAGTTCACTGAAAAAATTTGGGATTTGCTTATGTATACTATCATATCATCAGTGATTAGCAATATTTTGACTTTCTTTCAATTTATATCCCTTTGATCTCCTTCAGTGGTCTTACTGTTCTACCTAGAATTGCAGAACTATGTTGAATGGATATAAAGTAGACAGCCTTGACTTGTTCCTGATTTTAGTGGAATTGCTTTGAGTTTCTCTCTGCTTAATTTCATGTTTGCTACAGGCTTGCTGTACGTTGTCTTTATTATGTTTAGGTATGTCTCATGTATCCCTGGTTTCTTGAGGATTCTTATCACAAAGTGGTATTGGGGTGTGTCAAAGGATTTTCAGCATCTATTGAGATGATCATGTGGTATGCTTTCTTCCAGTTTGTTTATGTGGCTGGTTATACTGACAGATTTTTATATGTGGAATCAAGCCTGCATCTATTGAATGAAGCCTACTCGAACTTGGTAGATGATCTTTTTGATAAATTCTTACATTTGGTTTTTGAGTATTATATTGAGTACTTTATGAATAATGCTCATAAAAGAAAGTGGTCTGCAATTGGATTTCATTTTTTTCTTAAAGATTTATTTATTTATTATATGTAAGTACACTGTAGCTGTCTTCAGACACTCCAGAAGAGGGCATCACATCTTGTTAAGGATGGTTGTGAGCCACCATGTGGTTGCTGGGATTTGAACTCTGCACCTTTGGAAGAGCAGTTGGGTGCTCTTACCCGCTGAGCCATCTCACCAGCCCTGGATTTCATTTTTAATCTATCCATTCATTGTGTATTAGGGTGACTATGGCCTCATAAAATGATTTTACAATGTTCCTCTGTTTTGTTTTGTTAATTTTTTGGAATAACTTGAGGAGTATCAGTCTTAACTCCTCTTTGCATATCTCCTAGAAGTCTGTGCTAAAACCATGTGGCCCTAGGAATTTACTGATTCCATTTCTTTCACTGGGGTGATAGGTTTATTTAAATTGTTTATCCCATCTTGGCTTAATTTTGGTAAGTGGTATCTATTGCAAATACTTCTTTTAGGTAGTACTCCAATTATGTGGAGTACAAGTTTGAAGTATGACCTACTGATTCTTTGTATTTCCTCAGTATCTGTCATTATGCTCCCCTTTTAACTTCTGATTTGGGTAATTTGGATCTTCTCTCTGTGTGTTTTAGTTCATTTGAATAAGGGTTTATCTATCTTGTTAACTTTCTCAGAGAACATATTCTTTCTTTCATTGATTCTTTTCATTGTTCTCTTTGTTTGACTTATTTCAGGCTTCAGTGTGGCTATTTCCTACCATCTACTCCTCTTGAGTGTGTTTGCTTCTTTTTGCTCTAGAGATTTCAGGTGTGCTGCCAAAGTGCTAATATGAAATCTCACTAATTTCTTTATGAAGGCACTTGTATTATGAGATTTCTTCTTAACACTCTTTCATTGTGTCCCATAAGTTGCTATGTTGTGCTTTCTCTTTCTTGGAATTCTTTGAAGTCTTTAATTTTCTTTCTTATTTTTGCCTTGGCCCAGTAGTCATTCAGTAAAGAATTGTTCAATTTTCATGAGTATTAGGCTTTTTGTGGTTTCTGTTGTTGTTAAAAATACAGCTTTAATTCATGGTGATCTGATAGGACACAAGGCATTATTTCAATTTTCTTATATATATTGAGATTTCCTTTTTGGCTGAGTGTGTGGTCAATTTTGGAAAACGTTCCATAAGTTGCTACAGAGGTGTATTCCTTTGTGTTTTGGTGAAATGTTCTGAAGTTATCGGTTTGGTCCATTTCTTTCGTGTTTGATAGCTCTAGTAATTCTTTACTATTTTTCTGAATGACCTGTCTGTTGTTGACAATGGTGTAATGAAGTCTCCCACTATTAATGTCTGAGGTTCAATGTATTATTTAAGCTTTACAAATCTTTCTTTTCAAACTGTTAGTGCCCTTGCATTTTGGGGAGTAGATGTTAAGAATTAAGCAATTATCCTGGGGGATTTTTCCTTTGATAAATATGCAGTGTCTTTCCTCAACTCGGTTGATTAATTTTGGTTTTAAATCTACTTTATTAGATATTAGAATGTCTACACCAGTTTGCTTCTTGGGTTGATTCACTTAGAAAACTTTTTTCAGACACTTTACTCTAAGGGAATCCTTTTCTTTGATATTGAGGTGTGTGTCTTTTGTGCAACAGAAGAATGCATCCTGGTTTTGCTGCCATCATAGTGTCCCAGATATCCTGGATTTTTTGATCAAAAATTTTTTAGATTTAATGTTTTCTATGACTGAGGTATCAATTTCTTCTATCATATCATCTACACCTGGGATCCTCTTATATTTCTTGTAGTCTGTTGGTGATGCTTGTGTCTGTAGTTCCTGGTAGATTACCTAGATTTTCATCTCCAGCATTCCCCCAGTTTGTGTTTTCTTTATTGTTTCTATTTCCATTTCTAGATCATGAATGGCATTATTCATTTTCTTAATCTTTTTTGATTTATTTAAGGGATTTGCCCATTTCCTCCTGTTCTTTGTGTTTTTATGGAATTCCCTAAGAGATTGATTCATTTTCTCTTTAAGGACCTTTATGATCTTCATAAGCTTTGTTTTAAGGTAATTTTCTTGTCCTTCAGTTGTATTGCAGTGGCTGTAGTGAAATAGTTGGTCTCTGGTAGTGCCATATTGTCCTGGCTGCTATTAGCTGCATTTTTCACTAGCCTCTGAGCACCTGGGTTTGGGATGAATAGAGGTCTAGCTGCTGATTTTTTAGGTTCTTTTTGTTTGTTTGTTTGTTTGTTTATTTTGCTCCTTGGCTTCTGGTTTCTCTTTGGTTTCTGGTCTTTGTGTTCCATATTCCTGTCAGCTGGTGTGACCTCTGGTCCAGCAAGGAGTCTCTTTCAGAGTTGGGGATGCATTTTTGGCAACAAGATAGCTTTTGTTCTGGCAGGGTATCTCTGTTCTTCTGAGGAGCATGAACCTGTTCTTACTGCCTCATGGCCTGCACGTGAGCAGAGGACATCTAACCGTGGTCGGAATTTAAAAGAAACATTTTTAAAAGTGTGTTTATGATAGTATAATTTTGTGATTTGTTAACTTTGTAACATAGTCAGCATATTTATTTATCAAACATCAAAATCTAAGATGTAATTACATAATTGATTTATGATTAATAATAAAAATTAACAATATGAAATAGAACAATGCTTGATATTGATGGAATGCAGGTGTGTTGTTTCAGTGCTATGCCTACTCCATAGACCATGTCTCAGAATTTGTATGACCTAAAATTCTATGAGTTTGTTATGAGTCTATTCTAAAATGGCTGAGCTATTTTGCTAACCCCCTAAGTTACTATTAATCATATGATATGACAGATAAAAGAACAAGTGAAATGACATGACATTTTAAATATTTAAGAACCCTTCATTGCCCTAACATTTATGGAAAATGCAAAAACTGTATCAGACAGATATGATATTTTGCTACAAATCATACTTTGTAAAATAAATAAATAAGTGCAACTAATAAATTGAGTCAATCCATCTATTAACAAGAGAAATGGAAGTTATGAATTGTAAACCCCCAAGACATAAACACATGTGTACACAAACACATAGACAAGCAGAGAGAGAGAGAGAGAGAGAGAGAGAGAGAGAGAGAGAGAGAGAGAGAGATGCAGCTGGAGCCCTGGGTCGCACTACTTGGACTCTTTTGTTGGTGGTTTATTTTATTCCCTGTGAGCTCTGGGGGTACTGGTTAGTTCATATTGTTGTCTCTCCTATGGATTGCAAACCCCTTCAGCTCCTTGCATACTTTCTCTGCCTTCATTATTGGGAACCTTGTGCTCAGTTCAATGGTAGGCTGTGAGCATCCACCACTGTATTAGTTAGGCACTGGTGGAGCCTCTCAGGAGACAGCTATAACAGGCTTCTGTCAGCAAGTGCTGTTGGCAACTACAAAAGTGTCTGGGTTTGGTGATTGTACATGGAATGATCCCTAGGTGGGGCAGTGTCTGGATGGTCATAGCTTCAGTCTCTGCTTCATACTTTGTCTCTAACTCCTTCTGTGGGTATGTTAGTCCCTCTTCTAAGAAGGATCAAAGTAGCCACACTTTGATCTTCCTTCTCATGTAGTTTATGAATTGTATCTTGGATATTCTGAGCTTCTGGACTAATATCCACTTATCAGTTAGTGCATACCATGTTCATTCTTTTGTGATTGGGTTACCTCACTCAGGATGATATTTTCTAGTTCAATCCATTTGTCTAAGAATTACATTAATTCATTGATTTTAATAGTTGAATAGTACTCCATTGTTCTGTATCCATTCCTCTACTGAGGGACATCTGTGTTCTTTCAAGCTTCTGGTAATTATAAATAAGGCAAAGAAGAACATAGAGGAGCATGTATCCTTATTACATGTTGGAACATCTTCTGGATATATTCCCAGAAGTGGTATTAGTGGGTCCTCAGGTAGTACTATGTACAGTTTTCTGAGGAACTACCAAACTGATTTCCAGATGAGTAATACCAGCTTGCAATCACAGCAGCAATGGAGGAAAGTTCCTCTTTCTCCACAACCTAGCCAGATGAACACATCATTTGCAAATAGTGATATTTTGACTTCTTCCTTTCCAATTTGTATCCCTTTGATCTCCTTTTGTTGTCGAAGTGCTCTGGCTAGGACTTCAAGTACTATATTGAATAGGTAGAGAGAAAATGGGCAGCCTTGTCTAGTCCCTGATTTTAGTGGGATTGCTTCAAGTTTCTCTCCATTTAGCTTGATGTTGGCTACTGGTTTGCTGTATATTGCTTTTATTATGTTTAGGTATGGGCCTTGAATTCCTGATCTTTCCATGACTTTTATCATGAAGGGGTGTTGGATTTTGTCAAATGTTTTCTCAGAATCTAATGAGACGATCATGTGGTGTTTTTTTTTTTCCTTTCAGTTTGTTTAGTTAGTGGATTACATTGATGGATTTCTGTATATTGAACTATCCCTGCATCCCTGGAATGAAGCCTACCTGATCATGATTGATGATCACTGTGATTTGTTCTTGGATTTGGTTTGTGAGAATTTTATTGAGGTTTTTTTTTTTGCATCTATATTCATAAATAAAATTTGTCTGAAGTTCTCTTTCTCTGTGGGTCTTTGTGTGGTTTAGGTATCAGAGTAATTGTGGCTTCATAGAACGAATTGGGTAGAGTGGATTCTGTTTCTACTTTGTGGAATAGTTTGAGGATTATTGGTACTAAGTCTTCTTTGAATGTCTGATAGAACTCTGAACTAAACCCATTTGGTCCTGGACTTTCTTTTGGTTGGGAGGCTATAAATAACTGTTTCTATTTCTTTAGGGAATATTGGACTGTTTAGATCATTAATCTGATCCTGATTTAACTTTGGTACCTGGTATCTCTCTAGAAAATTGTCCATTTCGTCCAGGTTTTCCAGTTCTGTTGAGTATAGCCTTTTGTAGTAGAATCTGATGATGTTTTGGATTTCCTCCCTTTCTGTTGTTGTGTCTCCCTTTTTATTTCTGACTTTGTTAATTAGGATACTTTCCCTTTGCCCTCTAGTTAGTCTGGCTAAGGATTTATCTATTTTGTTGAGTTTCTCAAAGAAGCAGCTACTGGTTTGGTTGATCCTTTGTATAGTTCTTTCTGTTTCCACTTGGGTGATTTTAGTCCTGACTTTGATTATTTCCTGCCATGTACTCCTCTTGTGTGAATTTGCTTCTTTTTGTTCTAGTGCTTTCAGATGTTCTGTCAAGCTGCTAGAGTATGCTCACTCCACTTTCTTTTTGGTGGCACTCAGAGCTATGAGTTTTCCTTTTAGGACTGCTTTCATTGTGTCCCATAAGTTTGGGTATGTTGTGGCTTCATTTTCATCAAACTCTAAAAAGTCTTTAATTCCTTTCTTTATTTCTTCCTTGACCAAGTTATCATTGAGTAGAGTGTTGTTCAGGTTCCATGTGCATTTGGGCTTTCTACTGTTGTGTTGTTTATTGAAGACCAGTCTTATGTTGTGGTGATCTGATAGGAAGCATGGAATTATTTCAATATTTTTGTATCTGTTGAGGCCTGTTTTGTAACTGATTATATGGTCAGTTTTGGAGAAGGTACCATAAAGGGCTGAGAAGAAGGTATATTCTTTTGTTTTAGGATAAAATGTTATATAGATATCTGTTAAATCCATTTGGTTCATAACTTCTGTTAGTTTCACTGTGTCTCCATTTAGTTTCTGTTTCCTTGATCTGTCCATTGCTGGGAGTGTGGTGTTGAAGACTCCCACTATTATTGTGTGTGATGAAATGTGTGCATTGAGCTTTAATAAAGTTTCTTCTATGAAAGTGGATGCCCTTGCATTTGAAGAATAGATACTCAGAATAGAGAGTTCTTCTTGGTTGATTTTTCATTTGATGAGTATGAAGTATCCTTCCTTATCTTTTTTGATAACTTTAGGTTGAAAGTTGATTTTTTTTCAATATTAGAATGGCTATTCCAGCTTGTTTCTTGGGACCATTTTTTTTTGGAGAATTGTTTTCCATCCTTTTATTCTGACATGTCTATCTTTAACACTTAAGTTGTTTTCCTGTACACGGCAAAATGCTTGGTCATATTTATGTACCAAGTCTGTTAGTCTATGTCTTTTTATTGGGGAATTGAGTCCATTGATATTAAGAGATATTAAGGAAAAATGATTGCTGCTTCCTGTTATATTTGTTGTTAGAGGTGGAATTATGATTTTTGTGGTTATCTTCTTTTTTGTTTGTTAAAAGATTATTTTCTTGCTTTTTCTAGGGTGTAGTTTCCTTCTTTGTGTTGGAAACTTTCTATTTATTATCCTTTGAAGGGCTGGATTTGTGGGAAGTTATTGTGTATGGAATTATTTCAATATTTTTGTATATGTTGAGGCCTGTGTAATTTGTAATTTGTTTTTGTCATGGAATATCATGATTTCTCCATCTATGGTAACTGAGAGTTTTGCTGGTATAGTAGCCTGGGCTGGCATGTGTTCTTTTAGGGTATGTATGACATCTACCCAGGATCTTCATAGTTTCTGGCAAGAAGACTGGTGCAATTCTAATAGGTCTGCCTTATATGTTACTTAAACTTTTTCCCTTACTGTTCTTAATATTCTTCCTTTGTTTTATAAATTTGGTGTTTTGATTATTACGTGATGGGAGGAATTTCTTTTCTGATCCAATCTATTTGGTGTTCTGTAGGCTTCTTGCATGTTCATGAGCATCTCTTTCTTTAGGTTAGGGAAGTTTTCCTCTATAATTTGTTGAAGATATTTACTGGCCCTTGAAGTTGGGAATCTATTCTCTTTAATACCTATTATCCTTATGTTTGGTCTTCTTATTGTGTTCTGGATTTCCTGGATGTTTTAAGTTAAGATCTTTTTGTATTTTACATTTTCTTTGATTGTTGTGTCAATGTTTTCTATAGTATCTTCTGTGCCTGAGATTCCCTCTTCTATCTCTTGTATTCTGTTGATGATGCTTACATCTATGTCTCCTTATCTCTTTCTTAGGTGTTCTATCTCCAGAGTTCTCTCCCTTTTTGATTTCTTTATTGTTTCTACTTGCAGTTTTAGATCCTGGATGGTTTTGTTCAATTCTTTCACCTGTTTGGTTATATTTTCCTGTAATTCTTTAAGGGATTTTTGTGTTTCCTCTTTAAGGGCTTCTACCTGTTTACCTGTGTTCTCCTGTATTTCTTTAAGGGAGTTATTTATGTCTTTCTTAGCTGAAGGGGTCTGCAACCCTATAGGTGAAACAACAATATGAACTAACCAGTAATATCTAGTAAATAATTTTTTTTTAAAAAAAACCTCTATCAGCATCACAAGGTATGATTTTAAGTCTACATCTTGTTTTTCTGGTGTGTTGGAGAATCCAGGACTTGCTGTGGTGGGAGAACTGGGTTCTGATGGTGCCAAGTAGTTTTCATGTTTGTTGGTAAGATTCTTGCATTTGTCTTTTGCCATCTGGTCATCTCTGGTGTTAGATGTTCTTGCTGTCTCTGGATGGAGCTTGTTCCTCCTATGGGTCTATAAGCCTGTCTTAGCACTCCTTGGAGATCAGCTCTCTCCCGGAAGAACTTGTGCCCAATAGGCTCTGGAACGGCACAAGCTCTGGGAGAAGATGGTGACTGGACGTGTCCCAGCTGCTCCACTGTTCTTGCATCCTGTGTGCTCCTAGCTGTCCAGCTGCAGATGGTTATTGGAGAGAAAGTGGCTATGTCACGTCCTAGCCAGGGAGTGAAATCACTCCTGGAACAACAGTTCTCTCCTGGCAGGACCCTTGCACGGGGGGCTGTGGAACAGCCTCAGCTTGTGGGTCAGCCACAGATGGCAGATCCATCTTTTGTAGTTTTAAAGTATTATTACATGAATTGACTAATACAGCATGGAGGGATTTTGCTAAAATCAAATACCATAATTCATATATACAACTGCATAGTTCCTTAGATAAAAAAAAATGTTCTTTTTATAATTTAACCACTTTGATATGCTAGCATTTATTTTATTAACTCTATTTTATGACATTTCATGATGTCATAAAAAGTATTTATAATCTTTAATTCTTAGGAGATTATGCTTTTGGCAGTGATGACAGGTTTTTGTAAAACAATTCCCATTTACATTTGTCCATGGATGAGACTTTTTTAGGAAAGATAGAATAAAAAACTGATGATATATAGGTAGGTAGAGATAGATAGATAGATAGATAGATAGATAGATAGATAGATAGATAGATAGACAGGTAGATAGATAGATAGATAGTAGATAGATAGATGGATAGATAGATGGATAGATAGATAGATGGTAGATAGCCAAATAGATAGGTTCAAAGATAGAAGATTAGATAGGTAGATAGATATTATCTATAAATTTATATATATAAATAAATGTTAGAACAACAATTTATGGAACTAGATTAATTACAGATACATACATATATGTACTATATTATTTATTGATAAAACCATATCTTTTAACAAAAATAAAAACCCTTCTTTTTCTGTCTATTATCTACAATAAATTATAAAAAATCAATTTCATTTCTCTTTTGTAATTTGAAAAAATATTCACTAAAGGTATTCTGGTAGAATTTTGTGCCAACTGTTTAATGTTTAATTTAACTTTTATCGAAAAATTATGCAATATATACTGAGCATGTCCTCTACCAAACTGTTCAATGCTTTAAATGGCTGTTTCTGTAAAGCTATGTCTTAATCATCAAGAATTGCCATGTTTTTATTTTATAAATATTAAAAATAGATTCTACTTTTCAATTTACATTTATCACTGAGCCATGAAATTCTTAGATGGTGTTGTTTAATATCCAGACCACTGACAGACTTTTTTGTTCCTTTCATGATTTAAATGTAGCATAATCCCATTGTGGAGTGAAGACACTGATTAAATGTCTCCATTTCCTTATTTATTGAAAACTCTTTATTGCCCAACATATAGCAATTTAATTTATATTTTACAAATACATGAAAAGTTTGTGTATCAATTAATTGCATTGTTATGTAGCTATCAGTTAGTGCAAATATAGTTATCATAATTATATGGTTTATAATATTTACATGATTACTCATTGAAATATCTCTGTGAGGCTATGCCAATGCCTGGCAAATAAAGAAGTGGATTCCCACAGTCATCTATAGGATAGAACACAGAGACCCCAATGGAGGAGCTAGAGAAATTACCCAAGGAACTGAACATGTCTGCAACCCTATAGGTGAAACAACAATATGAACTAATCAATATACCCAGAACTCATGTCTCTAGCTGCATATATAGCAGAAGATGGCCTAGTCAGCTATCATTGAGAAGAGATGCCCCTTGGTCTTACAAACTTTATATGCCCCATACAGGGGAACGCCAGGGCCAAGAAGTGGGAGTGGGTGGGCAAGGGAGCAGGGTGGGGGGAGGGTATAGGGGACATTCGGGATAGCATTTGAAATGTAAATGAAGAAAATATCTAATAAAATAAGGTAAAAAAAAGAAATTTTAAATTCAGTTATGAGAAATGCTCACAGCTATTGTATTTATGCATTTATAGAAGAACATTGACCTATGGTATTACTAATAACTGAGGCAATGTATATTCCCTGCATTGATTAAAGATCTGTATCATTACCATATTCTGTCATTAGATCTTGCTATTCAATTATTGTATTGAGTAATTTGTGCATGGTTCAGTGGTAGAGAGCTTTTTTAATGTGAACCATATTTTGATTTCCATCATTAACTTCTACTGGTTTGAGTGTGGAACTGGCTTTTGATGAAGATTGGATTGGTTCAGCCATCTTCTAATGTTTATTTCTATAGTATTGAGTGTGTGTGTGTGTGTGTGTGTGTGTGTGTGTGTGTGTGTGTGTGTAATATCAATATATAGTCCTAGATATCAAACTCAAGATGTCAAGAGACAAGCTTGGTGACCAGGATATATACTTGCTGAACAATTTCACCAGCCTATGACTTCCTTTATAGATGAAAACTACAAAAGTTAAATTTATAGAGGTAGAATATATAACTGCGATCAAGGTATTGTACTGGGTGTGGAGTATCAGGGAAATGATATACCAGTCAAAGGGTATCAAACTGGTTAGATAAGAAGAATGAATTTGAGGAATTTACTGTGCAACATATTGGCTACAGTTAATAATAATACTTTACATTCTTGAAATATATTAAGATAGTAGAGTTTAAGCTTGATCA
The DNA here is from genome assembly GCF_900095145.1 of Mus pahari. Lineage (NCBI taxonomy): Eukaryota > Metazoa > Chordata > Mammalia > Rodentia > Muridae > Mus > Mus pahari. Next base: position 33,112,624 of record NC_034611.1, on the reverse strand, counting down.
TCACACCCCAAAAATAATATATATGAGATAAATCTGCAAAAGTGGTGTCTCTATGAGTACATAACAGCAGGGATGCATGTTATATTTTCTTAGAACAAACACTTCAAACCTAACAAATGCTGTTATTAGTTCAAGAAAGTAGAAAAAACGATCATCTTGAGAAGATTTGAAAAGATGAGAGGACCATGGTTTGAGTAGGCAAAAAACAGATAGATAGATAGATAGATAGATAGATAGATAGATAGATAGATAGATAGATAACATATAGTTTATGTGACATCCTTCCACAGGGCCATGCTAATCTTCTCTGTATGATTCTAATTTTAGTGTACGGTCTGCTGATGCAAACACAGTAATACATAGAAACATATACATGTATAATAATAAATGGCTAAGTCTGGCCCGTGTTGTCTACGTGTTTATATTTCTAGAGCAGAGTACTTGGTATAGGATGACCAGTAGAATTGGGTTCATCCCTGGACAAGACTAATTTCATGCTCTCAGTATTTTTTAACTGCCTGTAACTCTTTATAAAGGAGTGAGCCCATGTAAACATCTTGTTTAAGCAGCCATTTGAGATTCCCTGTTATAGCTAGAAAGCCCAAACTCACACCCAATTTCCTGGTCTTCTGGCTCTTACAGTCTTTCTGACTCATCCTTCGTGATGTTCCCTAAGCTTTAAGTGTAGAAGCTTAATATAGTTGTATCAGTTGGGGATGGCATTCCATAGATGTTTTGATAGTTTTTATATTTCTGTAATGCATTCACCTGCTCCAAAAATGAGCTTCTTTGATGATGGGTGAGGATTACATTTGTATGTAGACTCGCATTCCAAAGAGGTTAGAAATTTTAGTGTTTTCTGAAGGTGACAGTAAGAGATTCCTTTCTAAGGTTAATAAGATCACCAGTCCTCGGGTATTAGCTCAGTTTATAGTACCAGATATGAAGCCCTACCTGCTGAGCAGGCTTTAAGTCTAATAGACAGCTGTTGGCTCCCACCAAGATCTAAGCATCACTATTACACCCGTGAGGACATTTTGCCATGCTCATTATCATTTATACATTTTTTACAGCTAAAAATTATAAAATCAACTTGAAATCTTGCAAGTGACCCTTGAAAATCTTGACAGAGCAGAAGACATAGAAGTTGAGGAGTGTTGAGAAAAAACAAATTAGGGAAATTATTTAGAGTAACAAATTTGCACTTCCTACCAATGGGTAATTTATATTTTGATGGTATTGTATTTCTGATAGAGGTACATAACACTAATTGGGGACAAAATTGCTATCTTTATTAAGATATCATATAACCCTGTCTCGAAAAAAAACAAAAAAACAAAAAAAGATATCATATTCTTTCACTTTTTAATTTGTTCTTATATAAATACATATGAGAACATTATAGGATTAAAAATCAATAGTATTATTATTTTTCTCATAGAATTACCATAAGAACTAAGTAAATGCTCAAATGTTTACAATTAAAAATCAAAATAAAATTTCAAATTGTTTTCAGAATAAAAATGGCGATATAAGCCTGGCGGTGGTGGAGCACTCCTTTAATCCCAGCACTTGGGAGGCAGAGACAGGCAGATTTCTGAGTTCGAGGCCAGCCTGGTCTACAAAGTGAGTTCCAGGACAACCAGGGCTACACAGAGAAACCCTGTTTCAAAAAACAAAAAAAAAAAACAAAAAAAAGGCGATATCAACAACTCTAAGGACCTTGCCCTGACCGTACAGTATTTTTAAATGTAATTTCAATTCCATTCCTTTTCAATGTCTCAGAGTATCACCTTATACACTGGAGTTTTGTTTGTTTGTTTTAATTATTTATTAGATAGTTTCTTTATTTACATTTCAAATGTTATCCCCTTTACTAGTTTCTCCTCTGAAAATCCCCTATCCCCTACCCCTCCCCCTGATCCCCATCCCACCCACTCCCATTCCTGGCCCTGGCACTTCCCTATACTAGGGCACAGAGCCTTCACAGGACCAAGGGCCTCTCCTCCCATGATGACCAACTAGGCCATCCTCTGCTACATATTCAGCTAGAGCCACAAGTTCCACAATGTGTTTTCTTGGATTGGTGGTATAGTTCCAAGGAGCTCTGGGGGTACTGGTTATTTTATGAGGTCCCATTTGTCAATTCTCGATCTTACAGCACAAGCCATTGCTGTTCTGTTTAGGAATTTTCCCCCTGTGCTCATATCTTTGAGGCTTTTCCCCACTTTCTCCTCTATATGTTTCAGAGTCCTCTGGTTTTATGTGGAGTTCTTTGATGCACTTAGACTTGAGCGTTGTACAAGGAGATAAGAATGGCTCAATTTTGATTCTTCTACATGATAACCACCAGTTGTACTAGCACCATTTGTTGAAAATGCTATTGTTTTTTCCACTGGATGGTTTTACCTCCCTTGTCAAAGATCAAGTGGCCATAGGTGCGTGGGTTCCTTTCCGGGTCTTCAATTCTATTCCACTGATCTGTCTGTTGCTGTACCAGTACCATGCAGTTTTTTCACAATTACTCTGTAGTACAGCTTGAATTCAGGCATGGTTAATGCCCCATAGTTTTTACTATCCTAGGTTTTTCGTAATTACAGATGAATTTGCAAATTGCCCTTTCTTACCCTGTGAAAAATTGAGTTGGAATTTTGATGGGGATTGCATTGAATCTGTAGATTGTTTTCAGCAAGATAGCCATTTTTACTATATTAACCCTGAAAATCCATGAGCATGGGAAATCTTTCCATCTTCTAAGATCTTCCTTGATTTCTTTCTTCAGAAACGTGAAGTTCTTATTACATAGATCTTTCACTTCCTTAGTTAGGGTCACATCTAGATATTTTATATTATTTGTGCCTATTATGAAGGGTGTTTTCCCTAATTTCTTTCTCATCCTGTTTATCCTTTGTGTAGAGAAAGGCCACTGATTTGTTTGAGTTTATTGTATAATGCACTGAAGCTATTTATCAGGTTAGGAGTTCTGTGTTGGAATTTTCAGAGTCACTTATAGTATATACTATAGTATATACTATAGTATATACTATAGTATAGTATATACTCTATATACTATACTATCATCTGCAGAAAGTGATATCTTGACTTCTTCCTTTCCAATTTGAATCCCCTTGACCTCTTTTTGTTGTCGAATTNCTCTGGCTAGAACTTCAAGTACTATATTGAATAGGTAGGGAGAAAGTGGGCAGCCTTGTCTAGTTCCTGACTTTAGTGGGATTGCTTGCAATTTATCTCCATTTAGTTTGATGTTGGCTACTGGTTTGCTGGGTATTGCTTCTGTCTTAGTCAGGGTTTCTATTGCTGCACAAACATCATGACCAAGAAGCAAGTTAGGGAGGAAAGGGTTTATTC
>NC_034611.1:33106729-33108179 GCF_900095145.1 Mus pahari | reverse complement strand
TTTTGATTTATAGCAGGAGAAGGCATCCTTATTTTGACTTACTATCTATCATAAGCTTTGGTCACTCACCTTAAAAATTCTAGCCACACTGCACAGTTCAGACAAGTGGTTATGGTCAGAAGTTGAACTTTGAGCACTGTTTACAACTGTAAAAGCCATGTGTTCCGACTGCTGCAAAGCTTATCTTATACCTCTTCTTTTCCCTGTATGAATTCACTTCCTGATAACTCACCAGATATTTGAAAATAATGTATCATATTCTAATTTCTGCTTTAGTCTTACATGGTTTTAGGAGATTGAAATATTAAATGAGAAATATAGAAGCAGGTGGAAATAAGTTATTTCCTTGACTGTCAACAATGATCATGTTGAACACTAGGCTGAAGAAAAGAAACTAAATTGGGTTTTTGTATAGTGAATCCCAGATGAGGTCAGCATATTTGCATGTGGACCTGTCGAACCCAAGTGGCATGGAATTCTAGGTCCTAACACATATCTGAGAAAGCAAGGATGGTGTACTTTGGAACTGGCAATATGTTAAACTTCTGTTAAAATGTACTGATCAAACCACTCCAGGAGAAAATTAATAGAATGAGAAATGAGAAGCCATAAAGTTCTAGAAATTTTTCTTATAAAAAAGTCAGAATTAGGTCAGTTCTCTATACTAAAAATTTTGTATGTATTGGCATGTATTGTTTCGTTGTATACTTTCAAAAAATATTTTCCAAAGCAACCACCATTAGAACAATTTTTGGCTCTTTTGAGTCTTTCCCCAGGGATAATCTGAGAATGCTCATATTCTGCTCCACTGGCATGTGCAGCCACATTAAATGAACTCACTGATTCCAACATTGCTTCTATCATTACTTTTTCATTTTGTCTCATTGTTATATGTGTGTGTGTGTCTGTGTGTGTGTGTGTGTGTGTGTGTGTGTATAATTTGTACATGTGCTTGTATCAGTGAGCATGTACACATGTTCAACAAACTGTGTAAGTGTGTCTGAAGAAGAGCTCGTTCTTCCCCTCTGTGGGTCCTGGGCATCACACTGAGATGGCAGTAAGCACCATTTTTTTAACCATATTATCTACATTTGATGTATTTTCTTCTCATCTTTCTTTGATGTATATAGTGAATAATACTGTGAATAATTTTATGTACTTCAAGAATAATTTTAAACCCTTATTTTAAAGTTATATTTTTTCTGAATAAGGTTGGCTATTACATAAAACAGTCTGCCTCATTTATAGGTGCTATTCTCCCAGGAACACTGCCTTGAGCCAAAAGACATCTCATAACATGTTATTACTATGCAAAGTTATCAGTAAAAATCAAGGAGCTAAAATGTATACATCATATAGAAATTCATATTATCCATTAAAATTCAACATGTCTAAGTCAGGTGTTGTGGCTCATGCCTTCAATCCCAGCACTCAGGAGGCAGAGGCAGGT
>NC_034611.1:33086344-33106584 GCF_900095145.1 Mus pahari | reverse complement strand
GAGAAACCCTGTCTCGGGAAAAAAAAAAAAAAAACAAAAAAAAACCTCAACATGTCAAACTTACAGTGTCTGTCAATATGTGTGTGTGTGTGTGTATGTATATATATATATATATATATATATATATATATATATATATAATATACCATTATTAAGTGAAACAGAAAAACTTGGCAATGCATTTTCTTCTGAAAACTTAGTCTCTCTGAGATCCTGCTGCATGTTGGTGTTTGGCAAATGAACCTCTTATCCTTTGGATTGATGTTATATTTCAGATGCACTTCTTTGAACTCCCAACTCAGTGATAGTTCCTAATTGCTTAGTTTGCAATTTTTTTAAACTTTCCAATTTCAGAACATCTACTGAATCATTGTTCCCTGACGTTCTTTGATATTACAGTGCTTTTCTTATTTAAAATTATGCCCACTGATATCTTTGTCAGGAGCAAAAAGAAAATTTTTGATCTCTGTCACAAGTCCATAAGATGTTAATCTCTATTCCCAGGACAAAAAAAAATTGCATCATTAGTATTGCTTTCTTACATAGAATCAAAAAATTCTTGGAAATATAGAATGATTTCACATTTAATTTTGAAAGAACAGAGTAACAAATGCCTTCTGAAATTACAATATCATGTGATTATAGATTAAGATTTAAAACAATGCAATTTAAACATTCTAAACCATAAAACATTTTTCTCTCTTTGTTTTAAACCATACATTTAACATTCTATATAAATAGCCTTAATGATAGTTCTATAAACACTCTCTCTTTTATCTTAAAATTCTTTTTAAAAAATAAGCATGTGAGATGTTTCGGTATATAAAGGCCCAGCTGTCAAGTCTGACAGTATGAGTGTGATCCCTGGGATATAGTGTTAGAAAAGAATCAACTGCTTCAAGGTGACCTCTGACCTCCATACCTCAGCTGTAGAACATGGACTTCCACATGCCTGCCTGCAAATAAATGACTGCACGCAATGAACGTCTTCAAAAGTGATCAGAACCAATAATATAGACTAAATTTAAATTTAGTAATAGATGTCTTCAAACTATTATTGAACTCCAATTGCCAAAAAAGGATGATATCAATAGACACAGCAAATTGTACATGTTAAGGACCATGGGGCCTCAATTCTATACAAAGAACTACAGGCAAATTAAAAAATGCTCCAAGTGAAAGAAATAGTCTTCTCCAGGAACAGACACATCAACTGATTGTCCGAAACCAAATAGCCAGCCCTCAGAAGATATATGCACATATATACAAGTACTATTATACAGACTGAGTATATTATATGTATAAGAATGTATGTATGTACATATATATGTATATGTATGTATATGTATATATTTACATATATGCATGTGTAAATGTATATACATATGCATATGTAAGCACATTGATTGACAATGAACTTGAAAGAGAGCAATATAGAGTACATAGGAGAGTTCTCAGTGAGGAAAAGAATAATGGAAATTATATTATAATCTTGAAAATAAAAAAAAGATTATAAAGCCTAATAATATCAAAATGCCTTTTCATATTATTGAACATCTTGTAGAGAAGTTGAACAGATTTGAGCTTTAAGTTGGTTGTAAACCAGTACTTATGGTAATGCTGGTTAAAGACCTTATCTGCTTTGTCAAAGATCAAGTGATCATTTGTGGTTTCATTTCTGGTTCTTCAGTTCTATTCCATTGATCTACGTGTTTATCTCAGTACTAATACCCTGTAGTTTTTTATCACAATTGCTCTATAGTACAGCTTGAGGTCAGGCACAGTTATTCCCTCAGATGTTCTTTTATTGTTGAGAATAATTTTTGCTATCCTGGGTTTTTTGTTATTCCAAATGAATTTGACAATTGCTCTTTCTAACTCTATGAAGAATTGAGTTGGAATTTTGATGGGGATTGCATTGAATAGGTAGATTGCTTTTGGCAGCATGGTCATTTTTACTATATTAATCCTGCCAATCCATGAGCATGGGAGATCTTTCCATCATCTGAGGTCTTCTTCAATTTCTTCCTTCAGAAACTTGAAGTTCTTGTCATACAGATCTTTCACTTGCTTGGTTAGAGTCACACCAAGGTACTTTATATTGTTTGTGACTATTGTGAAGGATATCTTTTCAATAATTTCTTTCTCAGCCTGTTTATCCTTTAAGTAGAAGAAGGCTACTGATTTGTTTGAGTTAATTTTATATCCAGTCACTTTCCTAAAGTTGTTTATCAGCTTTAGTTCTGGTGAAACTTTTAGGGTCACTTAATTATACAGTGATTTGCAAATAGTGATATTTTTGACTTCTTTCTTTCCAATTTTTATCCCTTTGACCGCCTTTTGCTGTCTCATTTCTTTAGCTAATTTAATTACTTCAAGTAATGTATTGAATAGATAGGGAGAGAGAGGGCAGACTTTTTGTATCCCTGTAACTGTGGCTTCATCAACAAGTTGGCTAGTGTTCCTTATGTCTCTATTTTGTGAAATAGTTTGATGAGTATTGGTATTAGGTCTTCTTTGAAGTTCTTATAAAATTCTACACTAAATCCATCTGGTCCTGGGATCTTTTTGGTTGGGAGACTTTTAAAGGCTGCTCCTATTTCTTTAGGGGTTATGGGACTGTTTAGATTGTTTATCTGATCATGATATAAATTTGGAACCTGGAATCTGTCTAGAAAATTGTCTACTTCATTCAGCTTTTCCAGTTTTGTTGAATATAGGCTTTTGTAGTATAATGTGATGATTTTTTAATTTTCTTGGCTTCTGTTGCTTTATCTCCCTTTTCATTTCTAATTTTATTAATTTGGACGCTTTCTCTGTGCCCTCTAGTTAGTCTGGCTAAGGGTTTATCTATCTTGTTGATTTTCTCAAAGAACCAGCTTCTGGTTTGGTTGATTTTTTTGTTTAGTTCTTTTTGTATCTACTTAGTTGATTTCAGCTCTGAGTTTGATTATTTACTGTCATCTATTTATCTTGGTAGTATACGCTTATTTTGGTTCTAGAGCTTTCAGGTGTACTGTTAAGCTGCTAGTGTAAGCTCTCTCAATTTTCTTTTTGGACGCACTCAGAGTTATGAGTTTTCCTCTTAGCACTGCTTTCATTGTGTCCGATAAGTTTGGATATGCTGCGCCTTCATTTTCACTATGGTCACTTGATCTTCGAAAACAAAGCTAAAACAATACAGTGAAAAAAAGACAGCACTTTCATCAAATGATGCTGGTTCAAATGGCAGTCAGCATGTAGAAGAGTGAAAGTTGATCCATTCTTATCTCCCTGTACAAAGTCCAAGTGAATCAAGGAAAATCCACATAAAATCCCTGAAACTAATAGAAAAGAAAGTGGGGAAAAGCCTTGAACAAATGAGCAAAGGGGAAAATTTCCTGAACAGATCACCAATGGTTTATGCTCTAAGATCAAAAATCCACAAATGGGACCACATAAAATACCAAATCTTCTGTAAGGCAAAGAACATTGTCAATAGGACAAAATGGCAACAACTGATTGGGAAAAGGTCTTTACCAATCCTAAATCTGACAGAGGTCTTATATCCAATATATACAAAGAATCCAAGAATTTAGACTCCACAGCATCAAATAATCCTATTAAAAATAGGGAAGACTGCTAAACAGAGAATTCTCAACTGAGGAAATTCAAATGGCTGAGAAGCCTCTAAAAAAAAAAATGTTTAACAACCTTAGTCATCAGGGAAATGCAAACCAAAACAACCCTGAGATTCTACCTCATATCAGTCAGGATAGGTAAGATCAAAAACTCAGGTGACAGCAGATAATGGCAAGGATGTGAAAAAAGAGGAACACTTCTCTATTGCCGGTAGGATTGCAAGCTGGTACAACCACTTGGGAAATCAGTCTGGTTATTACTCAGAAAACTGGATGTAGTACTACCTGAGGACCTAGCTATACCACTCCTGGGCAAATACCCAGAAGATGCTCCAACCTGTAATAAGGACACATGTTCCACTGTGTTCATAACAGCCATATTTATAGTAGCCATAAGCTAGAAACCACCCAGATGCCCCTCAACAGAGGAATGGATACAGAAAATGTGGTACATTTACACAATAGAGTACTACACTATTAAAATCAATGACTTTACACAATTTGCAGGGAAATGGATGGAGCTAGAAATTATCATCCTGAGTAAGGTAACTCATTCGCAAAGGAACACACATGGTATGTATTCACTGATAAGTGGATATTAGGCAAAGAGCATAGAGTACCCACGATACCACTCCCAGACCATGTGAAGCTTAAGAGGAAGGAAGACTAAAGAGTGGATGCTTCCCTCAGTCCTCCTTAGAAGGAAGAACAATATAATCAATGGAAGTAAATGAATGGAAGAACTTGGAAGGAAGAAAGGAGGGGGAGGGGGGAAAGAGGGACAAATTCAGGTATGGGAGGAAATGGAGGAGATGTACGGAGGGTACAGAGGGTCAGGAAACTGAACAGAAGTGTTTAGCAATGGGTGATAGGCATTTCTGTGTAGCAACAAGAAAGTCCCAGATGCCAGGAAAGCAAGAACTCCCAGGACTCCACAGGGATGATATTAGCTGAAATATCCCACAAAGGAAAGAACCTGTTGAGACCATGTTGAGAGGGTAAACATGGCCCCTAGTTGAGGAATGGGGCCATGCACCCATGCCTAAAATTTCAACCCAGAATTGCTCCTGTCTACAAAATATACAGGGACAAAGAGTGGAACAGAGACTAAAGGAAAGGCCATCCATAGACTGCCCCAGCTGAGAAGCTATCCCACAGGCAGACAACAAACCTAGACACTATTGCTGATTGTGGGAAAGACACACAGAGAGTCAGGAAATTTAAAAAAGGTGAGTAGCAGTAGGAAATGGGGAACTAGGTGTAGCTGCGAGAAAGTCTCAGATGACAGGACAGCAAGAGGCTCCCAGGATCCAACAGGGATCACATTAGCTGAAATACCCAACAAAGGGGAGAGAGAACCTGTAGAGAGAGACCATATGGAGAGGTTAGGCATGGCCCATAGTTGAGGGATGGGGCCTCAACCCATCTCAAAAAAATTAACTCAGAACTGCACCTGTCTAAAGGAAATACAGCGACAAAGAGTGGAGCAGAGACAGAAGGAAAGGCCACCTAGAGACTGCCCCATATCCATCCCTTATGCACAAACCAAACCCAGTCACTATTGCTGAGGCCATGAAGCACTTGCTGAAAGGAGCAGGATATAGCTGTTTCCTGAGAGGCTCGGCCAGATCCTGACCAATACAGATGTAGATGCTTGCAGGCAACCATTGGACTGAGGACAGGGACCTAAATGGGAGGAGCTAGGGGAAGGACTGAAGGAGCTGAAGGGACCTTATCTGGCATCAATGGGAGGGAAGGCCCATAGTCCTTTGAAGGCTTGATGCCCCACTGTAGAGAAATTCTAGGAAGGTGAGGCAGGAGTGGGTGGGTGGGTAAAGGAGCACCCTCATGGAAGCAGAGTAAGTTGGGAGGGGAGGGGAGGAGAGGAGGAGGAGGGGAAGGAGCGGGGAGGGGGGAAAGGAGGGGAGGAGAGTGGGGAAGTGAAGGGAAGGGAAGAAGGGAAGGGAAGGGAAGGGAAGGGAAGGGAAGGGAAGGGAAGGGAAGGGAAGGGAAGGGAAGGGAAGGGAAGGGAAGGAAAAAGAAAGAACTTACCATGTGGTGTGAGCACCATCTTGTAAAATTTTAGGTCACTGTAAAGAGTTGTAAATTAAAAGTTGTCTTGAACAGGAATCCTATTTTAACATACTCTTTTATTTATTTATTTTTTTATTAGATATTTTCTTTATTTACACTTCAAATGCTATCCCGAAAGTTCCCTATACCGTCTCCCTGCCCCTGCTCCCCTACTCACCGACTCCCACTTCTTAGCCCTGGCATTCCCCTGTACTGGGGCAAATAAAGTTTGCAAGACCAAGGGGCCTCTCTTCCCAATGATGGCCGAATAGGCCATCTTCTGGTACATATGCAGCTAGAGACAGGAGCTCTGGTCTTAAATGGAGATTTAAATAAATGTAAAAACCAAGGTGCACTTTACACCTAAAAAGAGCTCTTAGGAACTCTTCTTCTCTCTGGATGTCAAAACTCAAGAAGTTTGACTACTTAGAAAAGGGACTGTTTAACAGAAAAAGAAAAAAAGCAAACTATTGAGAATTAAACAATATAGCAGTCAAGGAGGATGGAAGGCGAGGCTGGAGACATGGTCAAGTAGGGGTTGGGTGTGGAGGTGGTTAAATGGAAGTGTCTGTGGAAATCCATGATAAAATCCTATGACTGCATAAACAAAATTTAAAAGTTAAGACAGTAATTAAAAGCCCTGAGGGTTTCGAGTAGTCTATGATTCTGATTATTTTGAAACTGTCCTTGAGACCGAGGTAGTGAAGGTGGTGGCTAAGCATCTTCCTCTAGGGAGTACACACTGCCTACTCTCTATGTCCCAAGAAGAAATGGCACCTAGTAGCCTAAAACCTTAGATGCGCTGACGAGAAATGAATTAGTCTGCTTATAATACTGGGATGAGAATAGTTAATAATTTCCGAATGTTGCTTTGGGTGTTCATGCAACATTAGCAGTTTCCGTGTTGATGTATATTATTCCCATAGATGTGACTCAGTATGTCAGGTGCATATTTTGTATTTACTTTTATTTCTTTACAGGCAGGGTTATTGTTGTACTCAAATAAAAGTATAAAATATATTCCTGTAAACCTGTTTAGTTCTCCTGAAAGGCAGATGTACTGATATGAACCCTGTGCAAATAATAAGTTTCAAGCACACACTCAAGAGATACTAGCACAAACCAGAAAACCTGGTTTTGAGTTTGTTGGAGTTTTTGTGTTTGTTTTATTTTTCACTCTGATAAAGATAAAACTCAATCCTGAAATACTGGGAGCTTGATTTTATATTGTATTTGTCATGAACCATATTTTAAAATGTGTTTATTTTTTTCAGTATACTTGCTCTTTTAGATTATTTTGTTGTTAGTCTTACTGGTATATATGTATATTCCTATCTAAGATTCAAAATGATCATGAGTTTGAGGCTAGTATGTGTTTGAGGCTATACACGTTCAAAAGAAAATGGAATCTGTTTATCAAAGATTAACTCTCAAGTCTTATATTTATACCTGGTTTTTGGTATAAATTTAGGTTCAAATATTGTATTTATTCATGAAGATAGACTATGTCTTTTTGTTTTTAAGTAGAAAAAATTAATATGAGTATTTTCCTAGGGAATATTTGAGTTTTTCAAAACTTGTAATAAAGACCAGTGTGTGAGCGAAGTGTTCTGGTACATGCCTTTAATTCTAGCACTTGGGAAGTGGAGAAAGGTAGATCAGGAGTACAAAATCAACCTGAGCTATAATACAAGTTCAAGGACAGTATAGATATAAAAGATCTTGCCCAAACAACAGAAACAACAACAACAGACATGGGCCATTCTACTACAAATGATCCATAGCTCTAAGTAACTGCCAGGAGTAGGGTTGCAAATCCATACCAGGGGCAGCTTGGTGACCTTGCTTAAGGTTCAAAATTAGATAAACAAGGGAAGATTAAACCTTTTTTAATCTATGACATTTTAGCTGTTCAAATGTAAAATAAATAGAAGCCAGTATTTTTATTTTCTCTCCATATATCCTTAGTTAATGTTTAGGTATATGTGTGTATTTACATGTATACATGGGAATCTATGCATATACACCTATTGTGTGCATGTGTCATCATGTCCGTGTGGATGTCAGAAGACAACTTGAGGAATCCTATTCTCTTCTTCCACCATGTGGGTTCCAGGGTTTAGGCTTAGGTTCTCAGGCTTACCAATAAGCATCTTTATATACCAAACCCTCGCAATGACAATAAAGTTAATACGCTTTACTAGCCTGGTTATTATAAAACTAATTACATTTTAGAAACATTTAACAATATGCTATTACTCACCTACTTAACAAAAAAATCTAATTTGTATCACTTCTTCCTAAGTATTTAGTTTTAAAACAGCTTAGTCATAACTTTTTATTATATTTCTCATAATGACTTTATAGCTCATTTTTCTCACCACTCTTCTGCACCTCTGAAAGCACACACTGGTGGCTGGCTTCTGCTATAATTCCTCTTACCATTCAACTTGTCTTGGTTTCAAACTGACCTTCTTCATCACCAGATTCTAATGTAAGATATTATAAATGATAACAGTTTTGTGGGAAATTATGGTGTGCTAGATAGCTTTATGTCACCTTGATATAAGTTAGAGTTATGTCAGGGGAGGTAACACTTACTGAGAAAATGCCTCCATAAAATTTGGTTATAAGCAAGCCTGTAGGTACATTCGTAATTGGTGATGGATATGGGAGAGGACAAGTGTAGTAATGGGTGGTGTCATTACAGGGCTGATTTCTTAAGTTCTATAAGAATTAAGGTTGACATAAGGAACAAGGCAGTAAGCAGTACTTCTCCCTGGGTTCTGTATCAGTTCCTGCTTCCTGCCCCACTTGAGTTCCTGACCTAACTTCCCTCTCTACCTGACAATAGAAGATAGAATAAACTTTTCCCTCCCCAAGTTGCAAAAGGTCATGTAGCTTCATCACTGCATTAGCAATCCTGACTTAGATGTGAGGTATTATGGCTCCAAACTCTATTATTACTGAATCTTAATTATGAATCATCGTTAGCTTTCCCATTCCATTTTTTTGCCCCTATTCAAAGATCTCAGGAAGTTACTTATAAGAAAGAATGCCTAAATAAGAATCAACGCACATAAAAAACTTAATTTTTAAAAAAATGTAAAATTGAGATTGGGTGGCTCACTGATGAGAGTGAGTTAAAGCTTATTTAACCATTTGCTCATATTTTTGTTTCTTGGGGTTAAGAAAATAAATATAGATGAAAGAGACATATCAATGGGTTTGAAAAATTACTTTACTGATTGATACTGGAAAAGTATAGGAAATAAAGTTGTTGGTTAATGGAGCCTACTCCATTATGGAGTCCTAGTGGTCTACTCACAAATGGATACAAAGTAAACAGAGAAGGAGACACAAATTCTGCCCTTTGAGCACCATACTCCCTGATACTTGAAGATAAGGCTGCTTCAAGATGTAGAATTCTACCCAATCAAACTAAGAATGAGTCCTGTTTGGAAAGCAATCTCTTGGGGACACATAACTCTCTCTCCTTTTGTGAGCACTGTGAAGGCTGTTGCTATAGTTCCATATGAGCATAAATACTTCTTTTCCTCTCTCTGCCTTTAGAATACCTTGATAGAATCCCTTTTCTTTCTCCAAAGAAACATCATAACTATTTGCTCAAAAAACAAAACAAAACACACAGACAAAATCCACCACCAGCACCAGCAGCAGCAGCAGCAGTAACAGCAACTGCAACTAAAACAACCGAAACCACCGCGGTCCAATTAGATTGGGGAAAAAATACAGAACTTCAGAAGCTACAAACTTATTGTATCAGAAATTTTATTCCAGATGGACATATCTCAAATCTCATAAGGGTGTAAAATCGCTCCTACCATAATAAAACAGCAAAACAGTGTTGAGATTTCTTACAGCACTACAAATGAGGTAGGTTAATTTAATCTGGAATTTAATTAAACATAAATTGCCATTACAATTTAAATCCTCCCCATTGTTCTCAGGAGCAGCTCCTACTTTACAAAGGACAAAAACTTGAAAATATATTCATCCCACAGCTTTGTAGCTTTTATGTAGCTACATGAGTAAAATAATATTCATTTAATTCATACAATAACTGATAACAAATATTGTCCTGTCATTACAACTCATTAATCTTAATGTTCAAAAAAACTGATGAAGAAATCTAAAGATGAAAAGCAGAGTCTTGAGAGACTAAAGGAAAATAATTTTCGGCTGAATAAAGAGTTAAGAGAAAAAGAGATTGGGAGAAAACAAAGATGTGAAGACAGTAGGTAGCTTCCAACTCCCACCACAGAGCTCTGAGGAGTCTGAGAGAGCCATGGAGGCTCCGAGGGGTGACACAGTTGCAACAACAAGAACAAAAAAAAAAATCATACAGGGCCCGCAATAACTCCAGCACAACTAAGAAAAATGGGCAAGTCTTATGGGAAGATGCTTTTTAAAAAGCAGGTTCAAGAAATAGGAAAGAAAGATGGTGGAACACAGGCAATAAAAATGACAAATCTGAACTCTTTGGAACTATGTCTCAGCCAGAAAACAGCAAACATAAAAGCCACGCCTGATGTGACTGATGGCACCTACACAAGGAGATGTGTGGTGACCTGGAGCTCTTGCAGAAAGAGGTCATTGCTGAATAGGTCCTATTAGCCAGCTCCCACAGCATGGGGCCACAGAGGCTGTAGCCCATTCTGCTCTCCCTGCTAGAAGACAGAAACTGCAGAGCAAGGGCTCTGCCTACAGCCTACAGGCACAAAGGTCAAGTCTGGTGAGTCTCAGGCTGCAGAAGGTGGGGAGGTGTACAGCAGCCAGGAGTTGGCACAGAACCTGCCCTTAAACACCCTCACCCTCACTCTGGGCAACTGAAGGGTATTAGAGGTGAGCCTCAACAATAATACAGTATTTACGGTATTTGAGAAACCAGAAAGCTTGAACCAGACCAACAACTCATTGCAGTGAATCTTTGTATGTAAAGCTGTTTGGGCAAAATAAGTATATATATTGTTCTTATTGACTAGGACTTACAGAGTGGTATGCCACAGACTGGAACTTGCAAAGACTCAGTTATCATCCCATCACCACCCCCAAAATATTGCCCAAATGCACAACCTCTCTGTTTTTCAGTAACACCAGGATGTCTGAGATGAAATATAGTTCATTTTCTATTTTGGGCCTTCTCAAAAGACCTCTATAATCCATGCTGTTCCTGAATGCTATTTTGTCACCTTCCGTTTGCTGCCCCAGGCCATGGTTGAAGCCTAAGGTTCATGAGTATGTTAGCAGACAGAAACCCTGTTGAGGACCATGTTAGCTCAAATGACCATGCAGATATCCATGGTCTGGACCACCTGCCTAAGGCCATGTTAATTCCCATGTTAATGCTGTTTTCAGGGCCCATATTGTTATGAGTGGTGTGCTCTGTCAATTTAGGATATGCTGATATGAGTGGTCTGTACTGCTACTTGAGGTCATGATGAGGTCTTTGACCTTTGCTGCTGCTGAGAGCTATGATGGTGACTATGGGGCCATGTAGAAACAGTGGGTCATGTAGATGATGTCTGTGGTTCCTGCTGTCAACAGGAACTATGTGTGCACCCATGATCTATGCTCCACCTGATTGTAATGGCAAGGAAGCAACTTTTGCCGTGATATTGATGACTCAGTCTCACAACTGAGAAAGAGAGCACCAAAAAATGAGCTGTTTTTCTTTTCATTCTTTTTGTTTATTTTTCTAGTGGGGCAGTCACAAGGGTGTAGGGGCAGACCTGGAAGGACAAGAAAGTGAGTGTGCACAGAAATCATGATGTGAAATTCCCAAATAATCAATACAAATATTATGTAAAGAAGGAGAAAATAAAATAAAATATGGATTGTGGTGGTAACTAGTGATAAAAGAAATTAAGCAGATAATTGCTAGTTTGTGCCTTGGAAATTTTAGAAATTTGAAAGTGCAGCCTTGAGTGAAGATACATAGAGCTAAAGGCAAATACGGAGTAGCATGTTAGCTGGCATGGATGTAGATTTCACTCACTGACCTTATGTGTTGGTGTACATAGCCTGTGTGTTCTAAGTGAGAGATAGGAGTGGATTCTTTGTGATGTCATAAGCAATTAGGTTTTGTTTTGATACCAGAGACATCATGTTTTATTGAAAATAGATTCTTTTCTTATTCTTTTCTCTTCTCATATATTCTGATTATAGTCCCCTTTCCCTCTACTCCTCCCACTTGCCCACTATCTCCTCGTCAAGAACAGTCTTTTAACAGATAATTACCAAACAAGACAAAATGAAATATACTACATGAAGGAAAAACCATCATATCGAAGTTAAACATGGCAAAGTGACAGAAGGATAAGTGATCCAAATGGAGGCACAAGATTCAGAGATCCACTCTTTCTCCCAGTCCGGAGTCCCATAAAATCACTAAGCTAATAGTGACAATATATGGGAACAGGACCTGGTGCAGAACTGTATAGGCACTGATCACATCCAAATACCTTCTAGGTCTATGTGACCCAGCTGGAATGCAGACGTGCCACATATGTTTAATCCATCTGGTTGCACTACAAACAAGCCCTTAGTATGCACCTTTAATGCCAAGCAATGTAAGCAAGGTTAGTTTGTAGAAGGAGCCAATTCGGATTGAGAAAGAGAAGCGGAATTAAGTTCAGTGAGCCCAGGAAACAGTGCAGTGGAGTTGAGCTCAGTTCCATTCAGTTTGTGCAGTAGAGGCAGTTGAAGTCAGAGAATAAGAAGGAGCCAGAAGATTACAACAGATTGACAGAGTTAGTCTGCAGCCAAGTAGAGTAATTCATTGAGAAGCTGAGAGAAACCAGTCTGAATCAGGCAGCTTAGGAAGGATTTGGAGTCAAAACAGCTGGGTTGAACCACCCAGGCAGATTCAGAAAGAGTCAGAAAGGGTGAGTTTATTCAGCAATAAGCCTCTGAGATGACAATTACATCAGGGGAATAAAAGTTACTTTCACACCCTGAGATAGCAAAGACTTTTATGTATGTGTTAAAGTTTCAGAAAAATCTGCCAATGACTTAAAGAAGCAAAAGATTATAGAATTTTTATTTAATTTCTTCAGTTTTTGAGAATTTCATAGGTACTGTATTTATATCATGTCCCCATCACATTCTACCAAAGCTGTATTCCTTTAAATCCCTCTCAAAATTATGAACTCTTTCTTAATGTATTATGAGTACAGATACCTAACAACGTATTACATTTATTTACTCTTGTTCATAAGTGCTTGTGATTAGGACTACGTATTTTGCAACAAACAATGCATAAAGGACTCATTTCTGGATGTAATTGATTGTCCCTGTCTCAGAAGTCACTTTTTGCAGGTATCTCGATACTAGGAATGGGTCCTTGTGAACTTTTATTTATCCACTTCAGTATGATAATTGATGATGTCATATGTAGGACTCGTTTAAGTTGCCATCTTATTGATAGTATATGAGTTCACCTTTCCCATCACGTCTAGAAGAGACACTCTTTCAGATAACTTTCTGGTCCCTTGGACTTTGCAATCTTTTTGTGGTATCTTCATGATTTTCTTTGGTGTAAGAGTTTTATTGTAGATGTATCAGTTGGGGTTGAGTACCCATGGACATTTATTCTAACTTTCTCAATCTACTTGAGAGAAAAAAAAAACAACTTTGTTAGGGGTGAGAACTTTATTTATCTCTAGATATATGATTAAATATTTATAATACAGTTAAAAATGTTATTAGTTAGGAAAATATCTGCAGCAGTTTCTCGTCTGTGGTCTACAACCACTTCACTGATAGAGAGTTGGCTGTGTTTCCAGTACTAGGCATGGTTAGTACTTAGATGGGAGATTGTCATTGTGAAACAAATTCTGGCATGGGAACATTGCTGGTTGAATTAGGACAGTTTGAATATTGAGCTCAGTTGAGAATTCTCTAGAGCTGCCTGCTGCTTTTGTAAGTAGATTGACATATTGTATGATATTTCTATCCATTAAAATTTTAATATAACTGTGATATAAACAAATCACCAATCAATAGTTGGGAATGTTTTTAATAAAAATGTATTTTAATATATGAGATTTTAAAGGATTAGAAAATATTGAAAGCATAAAAATGGTTGGTTTATCACTAAAATTGATTAAGTAAAAAGTACTACTAATAAAAATGATAGATTTTTTTTTCCTTTGGTCTTTTTTGCTCTGGAATTTGCTTGAAGATGTATTGATAAGTGTGTGCAAACAATTTGGAAGAAAAATGTCTCTAGGAGATGACTCTACAAAATGCATAACAAATGTAGATTAATATTTTATGGGAAATTAGTCTATAAATGTTTTAAATATAGATCTTGTAATATTACAGATTAAATTGCTTTAACACCAAGAATATTCTGGGTGCTAATTAAAGAATATTTAAAACTTGAGAGATGAGGGTATGGTTCATCAGGAAAGAACTTATTTTGCATAAACAAGCTCCTAAATTCTATCCTCAGGATATAAAAGAAAAAAAAAACAATAAAAACAAAAAGAAACTTGATAGAACACCTAGAATCCTGGAGGTATAGCTAAAGAATACACAAAGTACTTGTCACTGGGCATGCCAATCAAATTGCAACACTACACTTGGTATTTGGCTATCCAGTATCTGAGCCTTAAATATGTATTCATTTATCATCATCATCATCATCATCATCATCATCATCATCACTATCATTATTTGTAGAAAAATCTCACTATATGTATCTGACACTAACTTGGGTATCCCTGTTAGCACAGCCCACACACTGTCGATCCTCTTGTCCCAATGTTGCAAATCGTGGGAGCAAAGGTGTGCATCACCACACTCGTCTTTTATGACTAGAAAGTTTTCTGCTCCTCCAGTTCACAAAGAATGTGGAAAGTAAATTGCAGTAACAGAAAAACATCTGTTTCATAAACATCTACTTTTCTCAAAATTTACCTCTACTTTTATTTATTTTGAATTATAATTAAGAATTTATGCAAAAATTATAATGTAATGGGACTCATACCTAGAATATATATTACCATCACATGGAATTAATATATATGCATATATGTATATACACACATATATGCAAACCTTATATATAAACATAAAACATATATATGTATATACATACAACTTCAAACCCACTAATGGTACACAAACTACTAAAACTTTTCAATTATTTTTGAAAAGATGTGAATATATGTTTACTAATCCCAGACAGGAAGTGGACAATATACCAAATATTGGCTATAACCACAGTCCAACTTTGTGGACAAGTGAGATTTTTGGACTTACAAAATACGGATGGAGGGTTATTTGTAGGAGAAGAAATGATTCAAACACAAATTCATCAATACTTGCCCCCTGTCCCCACCAATTCAGGCATCTAGAAATCTGGAGCACACTGCCCAGCTTGCAGACTGTTCAAAAGGTGAACAGATTCCTCTTTAGGTTGCACAGATACACTGAGTCTGTTCCAGACATTTCAGCCAGTCTTTGTTTGCTTCTACTATGCATACATCTCTTCTTCTTCTTCTTCTTCTTTTTCTTCTTCTTCTTCTTCTTCTTCTTCTTCTTCTTCTTCTTCTTCTTCTTCTTCTTCTTCTTCTTCTTCTTCTTCTTCCTCCTCCTCCTCCTCCTCCTCCTCCTCCTCTTTCTCCTTCTCCTCCTCCTCCTGCTCCTCTTCCTCCTCTTGATTTAATGAGCTTTGCTGAGGGACAAAATATTTCTATTTCAGAAAAAAGCTGCAGCACAACACTCCACCTTTTCTTTTAGATTTTAAATTTTTTCCACATCCATTTCCACAACGATCCCTGAGACTTGCATGAGCAGAATATATATGTGTGTATCTATGACTAAGAATTTGGCTACGGTGTCGCAGCAAACAATTGTTGTGCTCAGTATCTTCACCAGTGTTTCTGAGTTTACACTGTCAACAACAATGATCTCTAGGTGCAAACACATGAATAAAAGGTACTATGACAGAAATATCATGACCATTTAATGACAAATCAGGCGGTGTCCCTACTGGGACATATGACCACCACAACTACAGGTTTTTGTTCAAGTTCCTAATACCTGATGTAAAATTTTTCCCTGTGGATTAAACCCTAGTTCTGAACAGGAAATCGATTCTACCCATAACCACTAATGCCAGTAGCTGGCATCATGGTTGTACAAGCTGGCACATCTCAGGAAGCACTTCCATCATGAAGCATGCAGAATTCTTAACTGACTAATACCTTTGTGATTAATTCTTCCAAAGATCCCTAATATCACTTTCTGAGACTATTGGAGATGGCTCACAGAGAGAGTCTCTATAGCCCTATCTTTATTTCTCTAAGTCTTACAAAGTATTCAGCGTCTTTGGCTATAAGGTCTTACCATTCAGTTCTTAAACACAAGCAACCCTGGTGGCAATAGCCTTTATATTTAATAGGCCCCTATTACATACTAGGTCAACAACCCCTAGAGAGGGGATGAAGGGGTTGTCTTTTATTTATTTTTTTTTATTGTTAGATATTTTCTTTATTTACATTTCTTTTATTTATTTATTTATTTATTTATTTATTTATTTATTTAGGTATTTTCTTTATTTACATTTCAAATGTTATCCCCTTTCCTAATTTCACCACCGAAAATCCCCTATCCCTTCCCCCTTCCCCCTGCTCCCCAATCCACCCACTCCCCTTCCTAGTCCTGGCATTTCCCTACACTGGGGCAAAGAGCCTTCACAGGACCAAAAGCTTCTCCTCCCATTGATGATCAACTAGGCCATCCTCTGCTACATATGTAGCTGAAGCCATGAGCCCCACCATGTGTACTCTTTGGTTGGTGGTTTAGTCCCTGGGAGCTCTGGAGGTACTGGTTGGTTCATATTGTTGTTCGTCCTATGGGGCTGCAAACCCCTTCAGTTCCTTGGATCCTTTCTCTAGCTGCTGTCTCTCAGGTGACAGCTATAATTTTCAGTCAATGCAAGTACAGCTTTGGGAAGGTATCAGCTTCTCCCACTTTAAGAGACCCTTGTTTACTCTTTGTAAGCAGATTATTTTCATGCTTACTCCTTAAGGAACACTTAAAACTTTCCCCCAATGGATCTCTCAATCTGTAGAATCCACAGGGACTAGCACTGTGTCATCCACACGAGGAAACGTTCTCCAGAGAATAGGCAGAGCAAGTAATTTTAATGAAACAGTCTGAAAACCTTTTATCATCTGTTCCAATTGTCACTGTCAAGTGAGTCCATAAGTTTACAACTAAAACAATACTATATTTGGGCATAAGAAAGGTCTAATACAACATGGAAAAGCTCTCTCCACTTGTAGCAATATTTTTCCCCCACATACCAATGTTGGGTACGGTTAAGCTTTATATAATCTTCAGTCATTCTTTCTGAGCCCTTACAGTTCAATATCTTGGAGCTTTTCTATAATGCCTACTCACATTTCTCCATCCACCCATGATGAACTTAGGAGGCTTGACTTAATCCTCTTGCTCTACCCATGTTTCTACTTTCTCCTGCTGCAATTGCTGGCTCCCTTTTTCTGAGATGGCAGATTTTCGAAGTGTGGCTATACCTGAAGCTGTTGCCTTTCTTTTCACACCAGGCTACTGGAGAGGCACTCTCTGAGCAAGCCATGCTCCACAACTAGCATAACTTTTTTCCTGAAGGGAAGTATATCCTCCTTGAGCTGGGGGGATAATTAGCTACACCTGGGACAGGCTTATCACCTTTACCTGTATTGTTCTATCATGAATGTCTTCTGTGAGCTCTTCCCCTAGAATTAAAGCATAAAGTCCTTAGCAGAAATCATGACCTTCTATGAATCATTCCTCCTAGGAACCCCAGCTTGATCCAAATCTTACCACATTTGCCATCAAGTAACCTAAACAACCCTTTTCCTCTCCACTTAGCCTTTTGCTTAACTTAAGTAGGTTATTTTCCTATCTTATGGTCATTCTCCACATGCTGATTGAAGTTACTGAGTTCTACCAAAGCCTTTTGGTTTTATAAAGATCATTCCCCCCAATAAAGGGCTTAGCAAAATCATTGAACCTTCATACAAGTGTCAGCTTCTCTGCTGAATCAATCTTGTTTCTAACACTCTTATTAACGTAGTTCCATCTGGCCTAGTGATTTTGGGTTCAAACACAATTCCTAGTTCCTGTCACTCCTCTATAGTCTTCCAGACCCTAATATTTATGGGGACTTCACATGGAGATAACCAAGCATGTCTAATGTCTCTGATAGGCCAGTTCACCAGGAACTGACTTTCTTCATATTGTGTTGGTGTATGTAGGCTTCGCCTTAGGAAGGATGCACACTTACATTACTCATAGTTGTACTGTATTGTATTGTGTCTTGTTTCGTTTCCCTCCACAGCAATAAGACTGAGCCCATCAGCTTCCATAATATCTCATATGCTTGCTAGCAAGGCTGTGAGAGGCACTTTCATGGCCTGTTTATAATTTCTTCCCATTCTAACAGCCCAAGTACTGAGTATCTCCTGATTCCTCTAACTTCTTGTACTAGCTATCAGGTATCACAACTCACTGCCTATAGCCTAGTATGATTACTTCCTAGGTGACAGTCTGCTCTGCTGGAAAGTTTCCTATAGATCAACTTGACGATACAAATTCTTGAGATAAAGATGTTTAGATGAGTTAATAATTTTGTGGAATTCCTGATTTGATTTAAGTAATTCTAGGAAGTAAGCTTGATTTAAAAAATTTTGGAAGTTAAGGTAGCTGATAGAAAGTTTAGAGTTAGAATCAAGAATAGAAAGCATGTAGATGCTTCAGTCCTACTTAGAAGGGGGAACAAAATAATCATGGGAAGTAGAGGGAGGGAGGGATCTGAGAGGGAAAAAGGAGGGAGAGGGAAAAGGGCAGGGGGCAGGATCAGGTGTGGGGGAGAAGTACAGAGAGTCAAGAGATTGAAAGAAGGTGAGTAGCAGTGGAAAATGAGGAACTGGGGATAGCTACAAGAAAGTCCCAGATGACAAGACAGCAAGAGGCTCCCAGGACCCAGTGGGGATGACATTAGCTGAAATATTCAACAAAGGGGAGAGAGAACCTGTAGAGACCATATGGAGAGGTTAGACACACACCCCCAGTTGAGGGATGGGGCCTCAGCCCATCTCAAAAATATTAACCCAGAACTGCTCCTGTCTAAAGGAAATACAGGAACAAAGGGTGGAGCAGAGACTGAAGGAAAGGCCAACTAGAGACTATCCCACCTGGGAATCCATCCCATATGCAGACAACAAACCCAGACATTGCTGATGCCAAGAAGTTCTTGCTGTCGGAGAGACTCTGCCAGATCCTGACCAATATAGATGTGGATGCTTGCAGGCAACCATTGGGCTGAGCACAGGGACCTCAATAGAGGAGTTAGGGGAAGCACTGAAGGAGCTGAAGGGATTTGCAATCCCATAGGAAGAACAACATTATCAACCAACCAGACCTCCCTGAATGCACACAGACTGAACCACCAACCAAAGAGTACATATGGAAGGACACATAGCTCCAGCTGCATATATAGCAGAAGATGGCCTGATCAGGCATCTATGGGTGAGGAGACCCTGGGTCCTGTGGAGACTCAATGCCCCAGTGTAGAGGAATACTAGGTGGTGAGACATGAGTGGGTGGGTAGGTGCAGGAGCACCCTCATAGAAGCAGAGGGAGGAGAATGCCATGGGGGATTTTTGGAGGGGAGACAAGGAAGGGAGATAACATTTGCAATGTAAATAAATTAAACAAGGAATAAAAATTCTATTCCTCATAGAATGGCAATAGCAGTATGAGTCAGAAGAAGAGTACCGTGGCCATTCATGCTTTGTGAGCCACATAATTGTAGACGAAAGAAAAATAGGAGACAAGTTAATGATCAAAGAAAACATCCACTCTAGGTTGGCCCGCGTTCCTAAATCTTGTGATCTAAGTGTGCGGTAACAGGCTTTTAGTGAGCACCAGGAAATAAGAAGATTAAGTATAAAAAGAAAACAATTCTATTATGGGTATAAGAACAGAGAAAGGGTAATTATCCAGTCTAGCTGGCCGAGACTTCAAAAATGAGACGTAAGACAGATGACCTGTTCCTTAGCAAGTACAGATTGTAGTCAACCAAGCACAGCAAGAAACTTGCTGTGGTAGTTTGGCCTGCTTAAAGTTTGTTAATCTATGTTTTAAAAAAAAAATTATTGTTTTGAGGTTACAATGAGCTTATAGAAAGAAATACATATAAGAATTATTTAGTTAGATATTTTTCAAGACAGAAACACATAATCGATAATCCTGCTGTAATTTCCTCTTGCATAATGATTTTAATCTATTTTTGAAGAATATGTTCTTGTGGTGATTGTTTCTTGAAACTGTGTAACGTATACCTCTTCTGGGCATATANCCAGAAGATCTTCCAACTGGTAATAAGGACACATGCTCCACTATGTTCATAGCAGCCTTATTTATAATAGCCAGAAGNTGGAAAGAACTCAGATGTCCCTCAATAGTGGAATGGATACAGAAACTGTGGTACATTTCCACAATGGA
>NC_034611.1:33081765-33082766 GCF_900095145.1 Mus pahari | reverse complement strand
CTTGAATTCCCCCTTTCTTTTCTCTAATCACGGCCTGCCATCAGCAGCAACCTCCATCACTTGCTATAAGCACTGACTGCGTCAGCACTGACTTCAGTTGCTGATGTCATACTTTATTCCCTGGCTCAGTTTACCTGTGGTATCAAAGCTGGCGTTTGACATGCTAGACCATAGTTAAGGACCCCATATGTATGTTGGATTACAAATTTGGCTTTTATTTCAATTAAAGGTAGACCCTGAGTTGTTTCTTCTGTCATTTCTATCACGCTCTTCTCTTCCTCACTCTTGAGTTTTTCTCATTGATTCCAAGTTATTGAATCTCAGGAAGGGCTACTAATCTAACTTGTTTACTTTTTGATGCCACATCCTGCTTACCCATGTGAAAGGGACAGAATGACATGGTTTCCTTTCCCTGGAACAGTGTCAGCAGGGCATGGACTTTCACAAATGTTGATGGTTGCTGGGCGTGAGGCTTGTTGGTGTATACATATTTACTTCATGTTCCTCTTTCAGAACATATTCTCCATGCCAAGGTTATGGGGGTAGTGTTCTACCTACCAAGGTTAATGATCCCATGATAATTAGAAACAGCATGAGTCCAGGAGTCTACGTTGTATCTAATGTCTCAGCAAAACTGTAAATCCTACGTGTTAGCATTCTGTCTAGACACCACCCAACAGTTACCTGGCAATAGACAGGTGTGCCTGACTCACTATAAAAGGGGCTGCTTGCCCCCTCCTAGCTCTCTTTCTCCTCTCTTGCTCCTCTCTTGCTTACTTGCTTCTGTCTTTCTGCTCCTGCTCCATGCTCTAGCCCCCACCCCACATGCTCATGGTCAGCCTCTACTCCTCTTCCTCTTCTTCCTCCTCTTCCTCCTCCTCCTCTTCCTTTTCCTCCTCCTCCTCCTCCTCCTCTTCCTCTTCCTCTTCCTCTTTTTCTTCTTCTTCTTCTTCTTCTTCTTCTTCTTCTTCTTCTTCTTCTTCTTCTTCTTCTTCTTCTTC
>NC_034611.1:33061509-33081087 GCF_900095145.1 Mus pahari | reverse complement strand
TCTCTCTCTCTCTCTCTCTCTCTCTCTCTCTCTCTCTCTCTCTCTCCCTCCCTCCCTCTCTCACCCTCTCTACCTTTCTCTCCCTCCCTCCCTCTTGCTCTTGCTCTCACCTTTCTCTGTCTTTACTACACTCTCAACTTCTCTCCCCATGCCTTAAATAAACTCTATTCTATAGTCAAATGACTAGTCCGTAGGGGGGAAGGGATGTCTCAGCATTGGCTCTCCCTTCCCCTACACCTCAGCACATCTCCACCAAACATATCCTCCCTTTCTTTATCTTTTTATAAACACATCACTGAGACCTACACCCCTTAATGCTGTGGGAAACAATGCTGAAAAACCTGAGTTCAAGAATATATAATTTCTCAACTATATATAGAATTTCAAAATATAAGGATGCAATATGAATTACTATGAGGGGATTCACCAACAAAAAAAGAACAAAGTCAGGTGCACTGTGAGCCAGCTTGTCAAAAGGATACAAAGGCAGGTAGATTCCTGAGTTCAAGGTCAGCCTGAGACAGAGCTAGCTTAGGCCCAGGAATGGTAGGAATGGTGATGTCAGAATGAGAGACCACCCAGCTAGCTTATTGTCTGTGCTTACAAAAACAGGCAGATGACTGAATTTGTTTGCAATGTTTAAAAAACAGTATGCTTTCTGCATTTTGCTAAGCATCAGGGGACTAGGGACACAGGATGTTGATTCAGGGGATAACCAAAAGGGAATCTGGGATGTGGCTGGATTAATATATAAATAAATGGCTGGGCTTTTGATCTAAATGATATGAACTATCCAGAGGGTTTTTGGAATTGCAAGAGAAAGCTTTCTCCAGCAGAGAGCTATCTAGAAAACTGTCTCCAGTAGAACAGCTCGTAACCCATGGTTTGACTTCCAGTTGTTCTTCCACTGCTCCCAGACACCCTTTCTTGAGAACCCCTCTCCAAGCCAAGACCAGTCCTTAGCATTCTGGGGAGAGGAGGGAGATGCTAGTTACAACTTTCTTTCTTTTTACAGTTATTTCAATACTCAAATGAGTTCCTGCTTGGCAACTGTTGTAGTCAGGATGTTATTGTTGTGAAGACGTACCATAATCACAGCAATTCTTATAAAGGAAAGCATTTAGCTTCAGTTTGTTTATAGGTTCAAAAATGTAGTTCAGTGTCATGATGCCAGGGAGCCTAGTGTCATATAGGCAAACCTAGCACTGGAGAAGTAGGTAAGAGTTACACAAACTGATCTGAAGCCAGTAGGACATCGACAGTGTTCAAACACATTGGTGTTTGAAATTCCAAAGCACACACCCAGTGATATTTTCTTCAACAAGGCCACACTTACTCCAGCAAGAACACAACTCCTAATATTTCTCAAGGAGAGCCACTCCCTGTTGGCCAAGCATTCAAATATATGAGCATATAGTGACCATTTTTATTCAAGCCAATACAATCTACTGCCTGGCCTTGATAGATATGGACCCAACTAAGTTTGGATTTTATTCTGCTGGTTTTCTGCCTCACTTGGATCCAATCTTTCCTTTACTACACTCCCTTTTCCTTCCTTTGTAAGGGCAATGTATGTTTTGTGTCATTGTGTGTTGGAAATATGTAGCCTAGAGATAATTCTTGTGAAATGTTGACAAAGATTGTGGCTTCCTTTTGCCCTTGTAAAAATCAGCCTGAGCTAAATCCAAGAGTTTGAATATTGGTGGAGGAAATTTTAAGACAGCCTAGTATTGATTATATCATGTGGTCATAAGCAGTCACTCTTATATAGATCTACAATGAAAAGGTGCAATTGGAGCAAGGAGAATTATAAAATGTACAATACAAGGAGAGAAAAGGCACCAGAAAAGTTGAGGTTGGGATGCAGTCCAGTACTCAAGGAGATAAAAACCTTAAAGAACATTATTGTTAACTGATGTTAAATGGAATAAAGGTCAGCAGTGACTTTAGGGTATGAAGCAATTCAGCCAAGCTCCCAACTTGTATAAAGGATTAAAGGAAAGTTTAAGCAGGGAACCATGAACAACAGAAAGCTGATGCAAATGTAATTGGAGGATAGAAGGAGGGACAACTTCTAGCACCATCAAGCAGCAGAACTTGGCAGCTTCAGCAATGTGCTTCTGATTTCAGAGTCAAAGGTAAAAGAAAGGCATTGTGAAATTTCCTTCTTCACCTAAGCTGCTGAGGCCAGGTGTGTGTCAAGAATATCCCTGCATGGAAGCTCAGAAATGCCATTATATGAAGCTGTGAACATGAAGTCAGGGTTATGTTTGTGCCTCCTAGGTGTAGGAGATACCAGGGTCATGGGATACCTGACTAGGAGAGCTGCTAATAGGGCGTGGAACAAACCAAAGAGAGAAAAGTGTCTTCCCAGTCAACAAAACTGAGAGTGGAGCTCAGATGAGTGTGTTGACATCAGAGATGAAGATGCAGAATTTGAAGTTTGTCTTGCAGTTTGGGCTAATATTTCCTCACTGTATTCTCTCTTCTTCCTTCCTGCCTTTCTTTCTTTCTTTCTTTCTTTCTTTCTTTCTTTCTTTCTTTCTTTCTTTCTTTCTTTCTTTTCTTTATTCCTTTCTTTCATTTTTAATGTTGTACTTTTAATGTGTACTTTTGGAAGCATATGATTTGATTTTTGTTTTTGTTATCATTTTGTGGTTTGGTTTTGGTTTGGTTTGGTTTTGATTTTTTTCCTGGGTTTTTGTTTGTTTGTTTGTTTGTTTTGATTTTACAGGGGGTTACTGTTGAGAGACTGTCATGACTTTCAGAGAAGACTTTGAACTTTGGACTTTTAAGCAGTCATATCTAAATGCAAAAATGTATGCAGTCTGACTTCAAAATTCCCCATCCATAGTCTACTATGTTTTGATATGGCTTCAAAGCTATGGTGCTAGAGAGAAATGTAGTGGTTTGAATAAGAATTACCCCCATAGGTTCATGTATTTGAATGTTTACAGAGTGGCACTATTTGGTGGAGAAAGTGTGACCATTTTTGACACTGTAGAACTCTCACCTTCTTCGCAGCACCATGTCTGACTGAATGATGCCATGTTCCTCACCATGATTAAAATTGCCTAAACCTCTGAAACTGTAAGTAAATACCAATTAAATGCATGTTTTTAGTGAAAGTTGCTGTGATTATTGTTTCTCTTCACAGCAGTAGAACATGCACTAAGACAGCCATTATCTCAGCCTCAAATTTATTACTTACAATCACATCAATGGCCAGGCAACTGACCCCAGCCCATGCTTACTGATAATGTTGAACCTAGTCCACTACTCCCCAAATCTACGAAACTTCCTCCAAATCATTTACTGTTTTCAAGACAACTAACTGTTTGCACAGTACACCCCATTTATCAAATAGGCATGCTAGCTCATCCCTCAAAGATGGATGTTTTCCTTCAAGCTCGTCAGCAGGAGTTTCCTATCATAAGACACATAGCAAGGCCCATGCATTCAGTCCTCTGCTATTCAATTTTAGTTCTATTATGTTCCATTTCAAATGCCAATTATATTGTATTACAGACTGTTCCTGGGAGTCATGAACCAAAGCCAACATGTCTCAGATAGAGGAATGAAAACAAACCAATGTGCAGATACTGGCAGAGGTCAACTTTAGAGTTTTATGGGAGTTGCTTACAGGAAGGTAGAAGAGGGGTTATTTACAGAAACAGAGATTGGCTCAAAGATAGCCACATCACCAAAACCCATCCCAGCATTAGTTACAGCTCACAAAAGTTGGGAACCAGGAATGCGTTTCACTGCTCAAATGAGTAGATCAACAGATTAAAGAGTGTGCTTCTCAGATGGCACAGTTGGTCTGAGCTTCTTCTAAAGCTCAGCTGGTCTTTGTTTCTTCCAGAGAGCTCCATGCAGTCCCAGGTTTGTCTAGAAAACTTATTTGTCCTGTGGCTTGTCTAAGAATGACTCTCAACATTTGTTTATATATTCTCGGAGAGGATTTGTCCACATAATATATCTGGTCAGTTTCAGGAACTTCTTGGAAAACAATTGAACTGTTGGCTTCCCTGTTTCCTGTCTTTCTACAGAATGTAATATCTCAGCCTCAGAGTAATCTGCTATGTAACACACAGCGTATCTTCTTTTATCATGGAACAAAATTTAACAACTAGAATGCAAGAGAAACCTGATTTCAAGTGTTGAAAATATCATAATAAAAACGATTGTCTTGTTTCACAGATAAAATATTGAAAGCTGACATATTAGCAAATAATTTCTATCCTTTCTTCCACTCCAAACAACACTAGCCAAGAATAAAGTGGGCACTTTAAAGTTTTAAGATTTTTTTTTTTTGATGTAGAACCCATTCTGAAGAATATCTGTACTGTTCAGTTAATCCTAAGAGTTTCTGTGTTCCCAATAGAGTCTAATTTGCAGTGATCGTAAAGAATTTTACATGATCACTGCTGCAGAACTGCCAGACCACATGATTAGCATCTAGTAATATAAGCCATAAATTGAGATTACTACTCTATTGGCCTAGGGCTATAAGTTCTTAAGACATATGAAAATCCATAGACTTTTGTGAAAATCATTGTCAAAATTGTCATATTTATCAACTATGGAAACTTTTTGCTTCTTTGCCATATGAAACCATTGTATTTATAATGACCTGATTTTGAATCATCCCCATTTCAGAGTATTTTAATCAATAGGCCTGACTTATAACATATTTATGATTTAAAATTAAAATTAGAGTAAATTTTTCACTTGATTACTATTATTGTACATAACTTGCAATATTTCCCCCAGCTAGATTCATTTTGTTATTAATAACTCAAGTTTTTGACTTCACTACCCTTTAACACATTTTTCTTTCTTTTCAACCCTTAGAAATTTAAAATTGTTGAAAATTACAGTGTTCAGAATCTGAAAAAGATAAATAAGTATGATTCTGTCTACCAGAAAACATCAATACAAATCCTGAGCAGAGACCTTGGCTCAATAATATGGTATCTTTAAATGTATATGAAATCATAAGGGAACCATTGAAGTTTCAAATTTTAAAATATGAAAGAATTCATCGCTAATTGGCAATTATTTCTACCTATTTTGGTGTTATCTAACGTGTGTTAAAACTAGCCACAATTCAAAAATACTTACTTTGAAATAGAACTTCTTGTGAAATATTCTTTTTACTGCAATCACAAAATGACACTATTGAAATCTAAAAAGACAATTATCACTATTGTTTCTTTGCTTTGTCTTTCTTTAGTTTTAGCATTTTCCAGCTTCTGTATAAAGCTAGGGTGGAAGGCTAGCAAGGGCATTGTGGTCTGTGCTGAGCAGTGGCCAGGCAGGACCTACCAGTTCTAAGGGAGGGAAACTCCTCCATAGGAAAAAAGCTGAGGTTTCAAAAGCATGAAATAAAACCTATTTGCTTTTCATTCCCTATTCTCTGTCTATTAAATCTCAAATACAAACACACCTTCAGGAAGTGCCTTAAAGACTTAAAAAGTGACTATGGAATGTTACTTACATTTTTAAAGCCTACTTTTAATGAGGGTTCTTAAATGCTTTAACTTCCCTTCAAGCTCATCAAACACTAGAGGTAGTGGGAAAGATAGGTTATTAGGATACAGGGAAAGTGGACCTGTTCAGAAATATTTCTTTGAAGCAATCATATACCAACCACCAAGTTCAGTAGTGTCAGGATAGCAAATAGGAATCAGCAGTGATGGCATGATCTAATAAAAATAGCCCAAATGGCACAGGTTATCAGAAACAATTAGGACCATCTGGGATGCCAGGAGAAGTTCTCGGCTCTGCCTATCTTAGTGAAGGTATGACTTGAGAACAAAAAGCACTGTAAAGCTAACTATACAAGTCTTTCTTTACTTTCCACTGGGTCCTATTTACACTCCCTCCAAACCCCACATGTTCTCCCACGTGTCTTGCCTTATCATGGGAGTGAATCTGTGTTAGCAAAACTCTGTGTGAGTCTGTGTCAGCTGACTTTCTGCCAGTGCACCTGAATCCGAGGTTATGGAGTTACAACAAACAGAGCTCATCAAGACAATGTAAGGTGAACCAATACATCTGTGGGTGTCATTAGCTAAAAATCCTTTGTCGTGCATCCTTCTACATGTTTGTCTTAGCAAAACATCCTTCCACTTGTGTGCTTCAGGAAAACATTCCTTCATGTGTCTGCCCCACTCAAACACCATTCAACATAACTGGCTTTCCAAAAGAAATCACAAATTTCTGCTTCAAGGGGGAAATGAAAACATCAGATAAGAAGTGAAGGGGAGTTGAGGGAAATCAAGAGAGATCTCATGAACTGTAACTGAATTCCTTGGCTCACCTTCAAAGTTCACAAACCAGTTTACACTGTAAACAAGGTTTGCATTGTAAACATCTTTACAGAACTGTGAGAGACTGAACTACAAGAAGCCCCCACACATTCTCATAGTGTCAGCTGCTACAACAGATATTTGGCTCCTCTGGACAGCAGCACAGTTACTTCAAGGTTTGAGTCACATGTTAAGTAATAAACCATAAAAATCACTTAGAACAAATATGTTCACCCTAACTAGGTCAGATTCCATTTTTTAAAAAATTAAAACCATATTCTTTTTCTATAGACCAAGGTTTATAACCTAATATTTTTAAAAATTCATCTAAAAGAATCTGAAGAATAAAAAGCAACAAGAAAATTTAAATCATGATGGAAATAGCATTACATGATGTCACAGATCAACCAAACTTAGCAATGGCCAACAAACTCAGTCACCTACAGAACAATCAGAAACAAATGATGCTTGAATTTTAGTACATGGAATGTTCGTTCGCTTGATGAAAAAAAAAATCAGTTGATGTAGTTTTATAAAACAATTTTTATTTCCTATTATTTCCTGTAGGAAGGTGGTCATTTCAAATAACAGTACACTTCCTTACTTGCCCAGCGCTATTTTGTTCCATTACAAAGGCAAGAGTAGGGCATGTATGTCTGTACAAGAATAAAGGCACTTTACCCTCCAG
The DNA here is from genome assembly GCF_900095145.1 of Mus pahari. NCBI lineage: Eukaryota > Metazoa > Chordata > Mammalia > Rodentia > Muridae > Mus > Mus pahari. The sequence continues at coordinate 33,074,082 of NC_034611.1, read as the reverse complement.
AATATTACTGTTATGACAAATTTGTTCTCCACTAACATGAGTCATTCTTGAGTCATAATCTTTTTTGCTTTGGAATTCTGTAATTTACCCTTGATATAAATTTATTGGTATAGGAATATGTCTATAAATTAAATAGTAAAAATCTCTGAGAAATAAATTGTTAGAGAAATTATTCATTTGTAATCAAAGTTAGTTCAGCTTATAAAAGTGTGGGGAGTGTGTGTGTGTGTGTGTGTGTGAGAGAGAGAGAGAGAGAGAGAGAGAGAGAGAGAGAGAGAGAGAGAGAGAGAGAGAGAGAGAGAGAGAATATTGACTATAAACCCCAATTTTATCCTCAAAACCATCCATATGTCTTCCATATGTCTTACATGAAGTCATGAAATGTGACTAAAGTAACATAAACCAGTGTGCAATCACCCTAGAGGAGGCGTTGGCACCAGGAGTTGACCGCTGCTCTTTCACCTGCCCTGCACTCATCACCATTTTTTATGTCACAAGAATCCTAATTTTGTTTTAGGAAAAGTCTTTTTCTCCTTCATTCCAGTTAGCCAGGCATTAGAGATCCTGTGCCTTTTTTTTTAGACTTATGAAATGGTCCAGTAAATTACAGTCTCACGTGTCTGTGACTACAAAGCTTATTTATTTGTTTATTGGCATTTAATCCAGGAAGGGACAATTGGAGCAGATGAGGCTCTGAGAACCTATGAAAACTGCATCCAGCAACGCAGGCAGGAAACAGCAGTGTGACTAGGCATCTGGTGAGCAGAGTGGAGGTTGACACAGAACAGCGAAGAAAAACTCTGCTCAGAAAAGAGGAAGATAGCAATTTCTCATGATGCCATAACACAGTTCCCCAGTCCAGCTGTGCCTGGAGATTAACCTTTGGTCTCATTTTCTTCTACAAATCTGACCTGGGAAAGTTAATTGCTTCTCAGGAAGGTTGGGGCATGTGGAGATACAGGGTTTGCAATCACGGGTTCTTTTAATAGCTGTACTTCATTAAACACATTAAGAATATAATACAAAAGCCAGAAATGGTGGTGCACCTTTCAGTGCCAGCCTTGGGAAGGCAGAAATATGGAGGTTGCCTGAGACTCAATGGCCAACTACTATAACCTAGGTATCGAGGTCTATGCTAGTTCTAAAAAAACAAACAGAATAAAACAACGCATAAATGCCAGAAATACTAGAGTCATGTTGTCCTCTAATCTACATATGACTGCACACACGGGTGTGCACACCTGCACATATATTTGCTCCAGCATATGCATGCCTGAATGGAAATAGACATACAAGAATATGTTACAAAAATGAATTAATTCTTGATATTTTCTCAGCCTAAGTAACAGCTTTCCAACCATGTTCTCTTGTGATAGTCTAGCACATGGCTACAAATGAGAGGTAGGTATACTTAATAAATGTATTTTAAAAAATCTTTGTTTATAAATTCATCAGGAAATGATCTTTGTTTATCATGAACGGTAAGAATAGAGAGCTTTGTATACATACAAAAGTTTTGTAAATATTGTACAATTTAAAAAGGATACTAAGAAGACACTTTAAAATAGAGAGTTTTGTACACATAGTCTTCTTAGCACCCTTTTTAAATTATACAGTCTAGAATACAACTGAGCTTTGAAATTGTACAGGGTTATATCATTAGTTTCTTTAAAGATTGGTCTGTCTCTATAATTTCATAATACTGAAATGTTGGATGGTTCTAGAACTTTGGCCTTTTGGAGTCGATCCCTAGTTCTAGAATGTTGGCCTTTAGAGTCCATCCTGGGTTCTAGAACTTTGGCCCTTAACATCCATCTCATTCTTATTTTTGTTGTTGTTTGTATCCAGAAAAGTACATTTAGGTTATTAATTTTAGCATGAAAAGTGCATAGCTGCTACAGTTTATTTCCTACGTTTCACGTAAGCTCATTGTGTTCTGAATCACTAATGAGTCAGAGGTCAGTTGTGAGACCTCTTAATTGTAAAGAAATGTACTTCTTCACTGGCAATTAATGGGTCTTCCCTTATGTTTTTGTTACACTTAATAAAAAACTCTCAGCTTCCTTGTAATCCTCCATACACTGTTTTAAAAATGTACTGTAAATGCCTGTGTAACATGTAGAAGGTAAAAACTATCCATTTTTATGTTCTACCATGTCTCCCACATCTATTAACTATTATTATATTCAGTGAACAACTTATCTATATCTCTGAGTTATTTTCTACTTCTGCACAATCATCTGTAACAAAGAACATTTCCATTTTTTGATTTATCATGTATGTATTATGCATAATGTTCATATTTAATAAGAAGCCATTTATTTATAAGCACAAAGATTTTTCCAAACTCACAAAGGATCCAGACTATAATATGTATATATATATATATATATGTGTGTGTGTGTGTGTGTGTGTGTGTGTGTGTGTGTGTGTGTAAGTTTGAGCCATTGTGATGGCTGAATTTGGTTGTCAACTTGACTGCATTTGGAAGTAACTAAAACCCAGGAATCTGGGGACACCTGTGAGGGATTTTTCTTTGTTTGGTTAGTTGAAGTTGGAGATCCACCCTAAATCTGAATCATTCAAGTCAGACGATTCACCCTCTATCTGGGCCACACCTTCAGGTAGCAGCCCTCATGAAAGGATACGGAAGAAGGAAGCTTATTCTTTTGTCTCTGTTTGCCTTCATTCTCACTGGCAAGTTCCTCTATCCTGAACCATTTTTTCACGACTATTAGAGCCTACTTCTGCAGAATTCCAATGTAAGCAAAAGACTGGGAACTCCTTAGGGTTTCCCTGGAACTATAGCACCAGATTGGAACTTATGAGACAGTTTAATTGGTTCTTTGGTCAGAACACAGCCTTGTTGGATTACTGTGTCATAAACCTATAAGCTGTTCTAACAAATCCCTTACTAACATATAGATATATACTAGTTCATTCTTTCAGTTCTGTTACTTAGAAAACCCTAACTAAAATAGACATTCTTCCTTATTGATGTGATAATATCACTCGAATAGCTTCTAATTAAGTAGACTTTTATTATTTCTTTTTATTGTAGTTCTACATAGTACTCCACGTGCTATTGTTCCAAGAAAATTCTATTATCTTCTATTAACAGATATTCATACATCCACAAATTTTTCCCAAGTTTGTTATTTCAAGTGGTTTTGTACATAGTGTTATAAGCCATCACATATGCTTGGAACTGTTTCTAGAAAAGTGACTTTACCCTGGACCATGGTCTATCTACCTGGGCTATACCCTTCAGGAAAACTGACTCTTCCTCAGAAGCTCACAGTTGTCAATTGCTTCTTAAGTGGAAATTCATGCCAACCTGTTCTCTTCCTATATTCAAAAGGTTGTTTGGCTTGAACTTGCTCAGGTCTTGTTTACTGTCTCAACTGCTATGAATTTGTATCAACAACTGTTCAACTATGTCCTGAAAACCCTAGCTCTAGTTTTTGGAAGCTTTTTCCCTCCCTCTACAATGGGAGTGTGTGTGTGTGTGTGTGTGTGTGTGTGTGTGTGTGTGTGTGTGTGTGTGTNCCTCCCTCTACAATGGGAGTGTGTGTGTGTGTGTGTGTGTGTGTGTGTGTGTGTGTGTGTGTGTGTGTGTCTGTCTGTCTGTCTGTCTGTCTGTCTGTGTGTCTGTGTGTCTGTGAGTGTGTTGTGTGATAGAAATTATATTCATGGCTAAGTGCTCCACATTCTCTTGTTCTCTGTACCTTGACAATTTCAAGTTCTATGTGTCAATCATGATTTACTGCCAAAAAAAGGCTTCTTTGATGAAGGGTAAGACATGTAACAACTGTGTCTAATAATAAATCATTACAAGTGTATTGGATAACATTTCCATTTAACAGAGGAATAGTAGTAGACTTTTCAATAGGGCACATGACCTGTCTATCCAGAAGTTCATTGCCCTGACCCACATGCCAGAGAAGGGCTTCAACCTCTGAAGCAGTTGTTAAGTCTAACATGAAAATGACTATTTTTTCCCATAACATTAACATTTTTATCTCACCAGTGGACATTTTTGCCAGACAGGTGATTGCTATAACATACAGGGAGTACAGCTTGCTAAGAATAATGATAATTTTTCTCTCCTTCTAGATGTATAAAGCTAGACAGTAGAGATGAGCTTCCAGATCAGTAGCAGACTGAACTTTCTATGTTTTCTGACTCAAGTTTGTGCTAACTTCAGCCATAAGAAAGTAATCAAAAGATTGGCCATAGCCTGCAGTGTTTGGGGGTCTATGGGACTTCACTATCCAACAACTATAAAAGGGGCAACCCATTTCTAGAACCTTGTTTTGTAGTTTTTCCATTGTGGTATCTCATAGGGGCATTGCTGAATGTTCACATTTTAGAACTGGTAATTTTCATCATAATTAGAAATGTCTCCAAATGTACATTTAAAAAAAAATAAACAAATGTGGTATGTTAATATTTAGACTACCTGACCAGTCAAGTGTTTTCAGCCATGCATTGTTAAAAATGAATTATTTTTTTCTTTTCTAAACAGCTATCAAGATTTTGAAAACTATATTTTAAAAAGTGTTCCCCACTTTAAAAAATATTTCCCCACTCACTTAATGAAATCCCACACAAGATACATCAAATTATTCTTTGCACTGTCTTCGAATTCTGCAGTGTTTGCAGTCTATTGAGACATTCATCTAGACATAAAATGCTGTTCTGAACATAAGAAATTAAAAATATACTTTCTTTTATAACAAGCCTTACTTTTAGATCAATTTAATTTTACAGCAACATCTAGCAGAAAGTCAGAGATTTTAATTTCCTTCCTCCCTGAGTCCTAACCCAGCTCATTATATTATCAACATCCCCATCTGTATGGTCCATTTGATACAAATTATGAACTTGCACTGACACATCATTATCATTCAGTTTCCACACTATACATTAAGATTCACTCTTAGTGTTGTGAGTTTTGTGCATTTGTAAAAACATCATGTATTTCACAGCATGGAATCAAACAAAAGTATTTCATTCCTTAAACAAAAATGCTTTGTGTTCTTCTATTTCTAATCAGGGGTGAATACTGGTCCTTTCAGTGTTTTTATAGTTATGCTCTTTCTCATGGTATTGTGGGTTTAGCCTTAGACTGTAGTCTGTTGTTTTTAACTACTTTCTGCACTTGACTGCGCTGTTCAGTCAAGCTTTTGTTTTGTGCTTTATGGTGTGTAAAAATACAGAATAATATCTCATTATCTGATTATCTCAGTACTACCCATCAGGTTCTATGGTTCAAATATGAGCGATTCCAAATCTTGACAACCGTAGATATTCATTTACATCTGAAATACAGTACTGCCTGTTTTACCTTGTGTCTTAATGCCTGCCTATATATTATTTCACTGTATCTTTTCAAGATAAAATTTAGACTTTATATTTTCAGCAAAACTGACATTTTTGTTAGGATCACATTTAATTTCCACAATACAATTAGCCTTCTTATATTGAGATAATTTATTCACAAACAAGGTATAGCTTTCAATTGCTCAAATATATTATGATTTTTAAGGTGGTTTAGGGTCTTCATAAAGGATTAAGTGTTTATGTTTATAATAACTGCATTCATAAGTTCTCTTATTTTTCTTGATTAATATGCTTTCCCCAAATTTACTTATGGTTATTATTTAAAAAAATTGTTGTTTTATATATGAAATCAGAAGTTTATTGCTTATATTATTGCAACTGTTATCTCTTATTTTCTGTATTTTAAAATATTTAATTTTCCTATTAATTTTTATCTGTTTTCTAAAACAAACTTATTTTTCCAGTACTCCTTTATTGTGTCTATATCATGTCAATCATCAAATTCAAGTTTTCAATATTATTTTAATTAAGTTCATTATAAAATATATACTCCTTCAATAATATATGATAATTTATTAACTTAAATATATATACATTAACCTTTTAGAAATCATTAATTAAAATATACTCTTAAAATAAAAAATACTAATATTCCATTTAAATACAACATCTTTCTGAGAACATAGCAAGTTTTACCCTGCAGTCCTGTTAAGATATCCTATATGGATTCAGGGCAGGAATGGTGGAAATCATGGATTGTTTGCTGATTCTTTATCTGACCTCCAAACCTCCAATAGGTCATAGACCCTGGACATATGTTTAGGAAGTATGAATTTTTCCATAATCTCGACTGAATACAGATAGTACATGCCTCATTAGCTGGGATGAGCTTTTTAAATTCACTTTTTTTTTAACATTTCAGTTAGAATCACTGGAATGTTCTACAAATTATCTTATAGCCAAATGGGTAACAGTTATGTTCTTGTCAAGTAAAATATATAAACTGACACTTGAAGAATTTATCTCTGCACTCTTATTAGGATGTATAAACCATTTGGCTCCTAAGATACTACAGCATAGTATTTTAAGCTTGTGCTTTAGAAATGAAGCATGGTCATAGAGAATTTTTAATTGACTTTGAACCTCTGATATAAATCTCTATGTTAAAATCTGAGGAGTGAGATCATTATTAAATAGAGAGCAGAAAGCTAACTAAATTACTTTCAAGAATCTCAGCTATGCTAAGGGGTGGGTTTTTGGATGCAGATCTTGGCTCTTTTCTTTGAATATTCTCTGATATCACACACAGTGTCCTCTTGCCTTGCTAAAGGTAGCATGTAATTAAGATGACTGCATTTTCTAAATATAAACCAAAAAGTTAAAAATAAAAATGGAGAAATCTCAGCAAGAAGATAGATCGGGGGTGGGGGGGAAGAAGAGCAGAAATGCAGGACTCAGGATAAGTAACAGATGAAATTATGAAGAGTCAAAAGGAGACCTGCTCCAGCCTTAAGTGTTTATTAGATTCATTTTTTTCATATTATGAGAAAATTTTCTACATACGAAATTTAGTCGATTTCTGTTAGAAAGTATTACACTGAGGTCAACACTACTGTAAATGCACTTCATGCCGCTCAGGCAGCCTCAGTCTATCTTCTTCAGTTCTCCAATAAATGTTTTATATACATGATGATATATACTATACTCATCACTAGTTGTCTAGAAGTGTACAGTGTTTGAATTCCATGCACTTCCAACCTAGGGAAGCAAATTATCTTTCAAAAATGATCTTGAAATGCTTATTCTTTTGGCATGAGTGTTATGTCTGCATGCATTTCTATGCCTTTGCAGCCAAGAAAAAGATGTCTGATTTTCTAGAATTGAAGGTAAAGATGATTGTGAGCCACTATGCATGTGCTGAGAACCAAAGCTCGGTCCTTTGCAAGAGCAACAAATGTTTGTAAATGGCGAGCCAACTGCCGAGCTTTTAAGAGATAATCATATCAATTAATAATTACTTATAAAAAATATATTTACTCAGTAATATAGTATTACTCAGTAATTTACTCAGTATGTGTCTTGGACATTTGGAACGTGGTTACTGGATGTGTTAACAGTTTATGCAGATGTGATGTCACATTAAATTTAGACATAAATAACAATAGAATAGCTACATGAAGAATAAGTTTATGGGGTTGAAGAGATGGCTCACTGTGTAGAGACTAATAGAAAATCCTCCAGCCTTAGTGCTGTATAAGCATATGCAACTGCACATTCATGTGCACATGTATGATACACATGTGTATGCCATGTACCCAAATACCACATGTATGCACAAACACACATATATATACAAACACACACATATGCAGGTGTACAATGCACATGTCCACATATACCACATATATTTTACATATATTGCACATGCACTTATATACCTCCAAACATACAGGTAACTTCAAGAATTTTGTAGGTGATAGGACCCACATAAACAAAAGTTTATAATGAACCGTCCTCATTTATTCTCTCATCATAATAACCAAGAATTAGAAACAACCCAGGTACTCCTCAACAGATTGGAGAAGGAATAGGAGGATCAGGTAGGGAGGGCAAAAGGTGGCGGGATTGAGGAAGAGAATGTGCAGAGAGACAGCTAGGATTTGAGTTTGAGGAGTTGTCTGAGTATTTAGTACTGTGGAAATGTCTAATAATATATAAAGATGATCTTAGAAAGACTCCCAATAGGACTGGGTTATATCCAATTGAGTTTTTTACCAAAGGTATACCATGAAAAGTCCCAAACCAGATAATATGTTGCTCTCTGTGAAATGACAACAAAGCTCCCTTGATGGAGATAACACATACACAACTCATTATACATGAGGAGAGTGATTTAGTGCCTGCATAGAACCTTCACCTATGTTCTAGTTTCTTTGGTATGGAAAGCTACTCTGCAGTCCACAAAAAGAGGGAAAAAAATGGGACTACGCAGCACAGAGATATTGTATAAAACCAAATAATACTGTTCTCAAAAAAAAGAACAATAAAAATGACTCCTAATGACATTCTTCCATACTCATAAATCAATGCCTTATAGATTCCTTATCAAAGAATCTTCTTTTTGCAGAAGACAGAAAATAGAGAACCCTAGCAGACATTAACTTACATAGTGGGAAAGAGTCTTTGGAACACAGAGATAGAAGTTGGATATTTTTATCAAATCCCTTCCCTCAGAGCTCAGAGAACCCAGTAGAAGATGAGGTATTAAGTGGGTAATATCAGGCTGGGTTCTGGTCCGGTCAGGGCCACCCCCACCATCTTCCTTCTGAACACAAGCGGAGGCCTCTGAGCACTCTGGAGTACTCTCCACACCGCAGGTCCCCCAGATCCCCTCAGGATCTTGGGACCTCGGGATCACCTTGGGACCATAGAAGGCAGAGCATAGATCCCTGGGCACCTTCCTTGCCAGAGGAAAGTCGGCCTACAGGGAGGGCTCTGACCCGAGGACTCAGAAGGTGGATTGGAGCTCCAGACTTCTGGACACCTTCCCTGCAAGAGGAGAGCTTGCCTGCAGAGAGTGCTCTGACCACTGGGACTCAGGTGAGAATTAGATTCCCAGGAGTGCTGACAGAGGCTAACAGAACCACAGGAAGATCAAGCTCCAGCCAGAGACAGCTTGAATATTAAAACGAGAGATTTCTAGATGGCAAAATACAAATGTAAGAATCTTACTAACAGAAACCAAGAACACTGAGCATTATCAGAACATAGTACACCCTCCACAGCGAGTCCTGGATACCCCAACATACCCAAAAAACAAGACACAGATAAAAAATCATATCTCATGATGGTGGTAGAAGATTTTAAGAAAGACATTAATAACTCACTTAAAGAAATACAGGAGAACACTGTTNAACAGGTAGAAGCCCTTAAAGAGGAAGCACAAAAATCCCTCAAGGAATTACAGGAGACCACTGTTAAACAGGTAGAAGTCCTTAAAGAACTACAGGCAAACACTGCTAAACATGTAGAAGAAACACAAAAATTCCTTTAAAAATTACAGGAAAACACTGCTAAACAGGTAGAAGAAACACAAAAATCCACTAAAGAATTACAGGAAAACACAATGAAACAGGGAATGGAATTGAACAAACCCATCTAGGATCTGAACACGGAAGTAGAAACAATAAAGAAAACCCAAAGGGAGACAACTCTGGAGATAGAAACCCTAGGAAAAAATCAGGAACCATAGATGTGAGCATCAGCAAAAAAAAAAAATACAAGAGATGGAAGAGAGGCTACACAGAGAAACCCAGCCTCAAAAACCAGAGAGAGAGAGAGAGAGAGAGAGAGAGAGAGAGAGAGAGAGAGAGAGAGAGAAATGGAAGAGAGAGAAATGGAAGAGAGAATCTCAGGTACAGAAGATTCCATAGGGAACATGAACACAACAATCAAAGAAAATTCAAAATGCAAAAAGATCCTAACTCAAAACATCCCACAAAATCCAGGACAAAATGAGAAGACCAAACCTATGGAAAATAGGAGTAGATGAGAATGAAGATTTTCAAATTAAAGGGCCAGCAAATATCTTCAACAATATTATAGAAGAAAACTCTCCATACCTTAAGAAAGAGATGACCATGAACATACAAGAAGCCTACAGAACTCCAAATAGACTGGACCAGAAAAGAAATTCCTCCCAACACATAATAATCAGAACAACAAATGCACTAAATAAAGACAGAATATTAAAAGCAGTAAGAGAAAAAGGTCAGCAACAGACAGGTAGATCAGTGGAATTGAATTAAAGACTCAGAAATAACCCACACATCTATGGTCACTTGATCTTTAACAAAGGAGCTAAAACCATCTAGTGGAAAGAAGACAGTATTTTTTTTAAACATAGGGTGCTGGCTCACCTGGTGGTTAGCATGTAAAGGAATGTGAATTGATCCATTCTTTTCTCCTTGTACAAAGCTCTGATCTAAGTGGATCAAGGAACTCCACATAAAACCAGAGACACTGAAACTTATAGAGGAGAAAGTGGGGAAGAGCCTCAAAGATATGGCCATAAGGGAAACATTCCTGAACCAAACAGGAATGGCTTGTGCTGTAAGATAGAATCAACAAATGTGACCTCATAAAATTGCAAAGTTTCTGTAAGGCAAAGGACACTTTCAATAAGACAAAATAGCAACGAACAGGTTGGGAAAAGATCTTTACCAATCCTAAATCTGATAGGGAGCTCATATACAAGATATATAAAGAACTCAAAAAGTTGGACTACAGGAAACCAAATAAACCTATTAAAATTGGGGTATAGAGCTAAACAAAGAATTCTCAACTGAGGAATACTGAATGGCTGAGAAGCACTTAAAGAAATGTTCAACATCCTTAATCATGAGGGAAATGGAAATCAAAACATCCCTGAGATTCCACCACACACCAGTCAGAATGGCTCATATCAAAAATTCAGGTGACAGCAGATGCTGGCAAGGATGTGGAGAAAGAAGAACACTCCTCCATTACTGGTGGGATTGCAAGTTGGTACAACACCTCTGGAAATCAGTCTGATGGTTCCTCAGAAAATAACTGGAACATCCAGCAATACTACTCCTGGGCATATACCCAGAAGATGTTCCAACTTGTAATAAGGACACAAGTTCCACTATGTTCATAGCAGCTTTATTTATTATAGCACGAAGCTGGAAAGAACCCAGATGTCCCTCAACAGAGGAACAGATACAGAAAATGTGGTATATTTATACAATGGAGTACTACTCAGCTATTAAAAACAATGAATTTATGAAATTCTTAGGCAAATGGATATATTTAGAGGATATCATCCTAAGTGAAGTAACCTAATAACAAAAGAGCACACATGATATGCACTCACTGATAAGTGGATATTAGCCTAGAAGCTCAGAATACCCAAGCTACAATTTGCAAATCACATGAAACTCAAGAAAGAAGACTGAGTGGGGATACTTCGTTCCTTCTTAGAATGGGGAACAAAATACCCATGGAAGGAGTTACAGAGACAAAGTTTGGAGCAGAGACTGAAGGAATGACCATCCAGAAACTGCCCTACCTGGGGATCCATCCCATAAACAACCACAAAACCCAGACACTATTGCAAATACCAACAAGAGCTTGCTGACAGAAGACAGCTATAGCTTTCTCCTGAGATGCTCTGCCAGTGCCTGACTAATACAGAAGAAGATGCTCACAGTCATCCATTAGATGGAACACAGGGTCCCCAATGAAGGAACTAGATAATGTACCCAAGGAACTGAAGTGGTTTGCAGCCCCCTCATAGGAACAACAATATGAAATAACCAATAACCACAGAGCTCCCTGGGACTAAACCACCAATCCAAGAAAACACATGGACGGACTTGTGGCTCTAGCTGCATATGTAGGATGGCCTAGTTGGTCATCAATGGGCAGAGAGGCCATGAATGTTCTATGCCCCAATGTAAGGGAATGACTGGGCTAGGAAGTGGGAGTGGGTGGGTTGGGGAGCAGAAGGAGGGGGGAGAGTATAGGGGATTTTTGGAGCTGAGACTAGGAAAGGGGATAACATTTGAAATGTAAATAAAGAAAATATCTTATAAAAATAAAAAAAAATATTTTCTTTAAAAAAAAAAAGAAAACAAGAAGAAGAAGAATGGGAGGGGAAATGGGCCATACTGGAAGGAGTAGAGGGAGGAGAAACTGTAATCAGGGTATATTAATAAAAGAAATAAAATAAAATGAGAAAACTTGGATCCAACATTCAGCAAAATTCACAATGTTAATATTTGTATTTTGATAATTGCCAACTTAATATTTTTAAATATCATCACTATCATTATCTTCATCATCATCATCATCATCATGGAAGTGCAAAGATGCCACATCACAGGAGTAGAAAACAGAAGGGACCTTTGTGGAGGTGTTCTTTCCCTCCACCTTACCCAGGTAACAGACCTGGAACTCAGGTTGTCAAGTTCATATTATCTAAGCGGTAAGCACTTTTACCCTCTGAGATATTTCATCCCTCACGCGGTCAATGGTGTTTGATATAGCCTCTAAGCTATGCTGTCAACTTCATTGAAACTCTGAAGAAATTGACATGCTTGAAGATTTTCCATACTTTCTTTAACTAAACACAACAGAGTATATTTTAATTACAAACTAATTGAGAAATTGAGAAATTGGAAAAAAGAAGAAGAAAAAGAAGAA